>NC_057800.1:537531053-537531686 GCF_018294505.1 Triticum aestivum
ACACTAGTGTTGAACTAGCTCTACAAGCTAGTTCAAATAATTTTACACTAGAGTTGAACTAGCTCTATAACCTAGTACAAATAATTTTACACTAGAGTTGAACT
Source organism: Triticum aestivum (assembly GCF_018294505.1). Classification (NCBI taxonomy): domain Eukaryota; kingdom Viridiplantae; phylum Streptophyta; class Magnoliopsida; order Poales; family Poaceae; genus Triticum; species Triticum aestivum. The sequence continues at coordinate 537,531,158 of NC_057800.1, forward strand.
AGCTCTATAACCTAGTTCAAATAATTTTACAATAGAGTTGAACTAGCTCTACAGGCTAGTTCAAATAATTTTACACTAGAGTTGAACTAGCTCAATAACCTACTACAAATAATTTTACACTAGATTTCAACTAGCTCTATAACCTAGTACAAATAATTTTACACTACAGTTGAACTAGCTCTATAACCTAGTACAAATAATTTTACACTAGAGTTGAACTAGCTCTATAACCTAGTTCAAATAATTTTACACTAGAGTTGAACTAGCACTATAACCTAGTACAAATAATTTTACACCAGAGTTGAACCAGCTCTACAGGCTAGTTCAAATAGTTTTACACTAGTGCTAAACTAGCTCGGTAAGCTAGTTTAAATAATTTTACACTAGAGTTGAACTAGCTCTATAACCTAGTACAAATAATTTTACGCTGGAGTTGAACTAGCTCTACAGGCTAGGTCAAATAAGTTTACACTAGAGTTGAACTATCTCTATAACCTAGTACAAATAATTTTACACTAGATTTGAACTA
>NC_057800.1:537532461-537551773 GCF_018294505.1 Triticum aestivum
AGTTCAAATAATTTTACACTAGAGTTGAACTAGCTCTACAGGATAGTTCAAATAATTTTACACTAGAGTTGAACTAGCTCAATAACCTACTACAAATAATTTTACACTAGATTTCAACTAGCTCTATAACCTAGTACAAATAATTTTACACTACAGTTGAACTAGCTCTATAACCTCGTACAAATAATTTTACACTAGAGTTGAACTAGCTCTATAACCTAGTTCAAATAATTTTACACTAGAGTTGAACTAGCACAATAACCTAGTACAAATAATTTTACACCAGAGTTGAACCAGCTCTACAGGCTAGTTCAAATAGTTTTACACTAGTGCTAAACTAGCTCTATAAGCTAGTTTAAATAATTTTACACTAGAGTTGAACTAGCTCTATAACCTAGTACAAATAATGTTACGCTAGAGTTGAACTAGCTCTACAGGCTAGGTCAAATAATTTTACACTAGAGTTGAACTATCTCTATAACCTAGTACAAATAATTTTACACTAGATTTGAACTAGCTCTATAACCTAGTACAAATAATTTTACACTAGTGTTGAACTAGCTCTACAAGCTAGTTCAAATAATTTTACACTAGAGTCGAACTAGCTCTATAACCTAGTACAAATAATTTTGCACTAGCTCTACAGGCTAGGTCAAATAATTTTACACTAGTGTCGGTGTACTAGAATAGGGGTACCCTAGTACCCCGAACTTGTGCACGGGCAGTTGCAGCACCCCGCGGCAAAGGCTTGCCGGGCGAACGCCAAGATCCCCCAAGGTTCCCTTGGAGCCATCCAAGAACGAAGTATTTAAGCTAAGGAGACAAGACCCCGGCAAGAGGAGCTTGCCGGGAAGGCCAACCAAGGCGCTCCCAGGAACTTGCCGCGACGCGCCACGCGCTCCGGCAAGGCAACAAGGCACCGACAAGAGGATCTTGCCGGGAGGACCAACCACGGTACCTCGAGGCCCGGTGAGCGACAAGTTTCTGGACCCAACAAGATAACAGCAGCGGCAAGGCGCTTGCCGCGGCAGGCGGCCACTCTGCGTCCACGCTCCAGCGCATCCACCAACGTGTCGCTCTGGGGGCCTCTCCGGGCGCGCGTGGCGGGAGGCTGTGCAGCCAGCGGTGCGCAGTGGCATGCGAAGCTGACAAGATCACCATCGTCGCGAACGGTGGCGCCCCTAACGGTCCTATTCTGCACTATTCGGGCGACTCAGACGGGCATTTAATGCCCTTGTCCCCTGCCGTCAGAGTTAGGTAGGGTGCACTGTACAAGCAACTGTATCAACTACATCGCTTTTTACGTTTTTACCCTCCTCTGCGTTGCCACCTGTCGGTGACCCCTTTAGCGTATAAAAGGAGGCCCATGCGCAACGTAGAGGGGGTTCGGCTCGTTCGGTTCGGAGCTCAGACAGTTTGCTTCGATCCATTTTTAGCCCAGAGAACATCACACTCTCGCTTTGAAGAGCAAGAACACCAGATAATACAACCAGACAAGCAGCAGTAGGAGTGTTATCTCTCCGGAGAGCTCCGAAGCTGGGTAAACTGCTCATGTGCCTCGCCTCGATCTGCTCTTCGTGCGATCTCCGCCCCCCGCCGAACCGAAAGGGGTCCGGTCCGCCGGCCCCATAGGTGTTCGGGGATCAGTTCTCCCCGACATCTTTGGCGCGCCAGGTAGGGGGCGTCGAGATTGCATGAACCTGATCCAGCGTTCACACGAGCTAGATCCTTATTCCCTTCATCAACATGCCACCGAAGAAGAAGACTTCGGCGGCGGCCGCTCCATCCACGTCACTTCCGCCACCGTTGGAGCAAACGAGTGGTGAGATGGACGCCGGCGGAAGAAAGGACGTCGACGAGGAAGCCCATGATGCCGCCAGGTCCAAGAACAAGGCTGCACAAACCTCGGCGACTGTACATGTTCCACGCCACTCTCAGGAGGCGCAAGATCAACAGCGTCATGGCACTAGCAGTGCCATACGCATGATAGCCCAAGACCAAGCTGGTGGGTCTCGGAGCGCTCAAGACCAGCATGCACGCCAGCGTGCTGGCATGAGCGGGGCATGGTCGCCTGGACGGGATACTGCTCCTTCTAACATAGTTAGAAGTTCGAGCACGTCCTGTTCCTCGCGCCGTCCGCCACTGCCACCCACCACCCGAGCAGAAGCCTTGGCGCGAGCTCAACTTCTCCTAGATTACCCTCCGACGTCAGACAAGATCGATGAATGGAGAGCCACCATTCAGAGTCTCATCGGCTACGCCAACGGCGACACTCCACGGCGGCCGAGCGCGTCGCCGCCGCAGCAGGACCGCCGGACGCGAGCCGGTGGCGACGAAACGGGCGGAGGTGCAACTACCATGCAATCACCGCCCCGAAGGCCAAGATCGCCGACTCGCCGGATCCACCTCGACAGCGACTCCACTTCATCATCGGATCCACGAGCTCGTCGCGATCAGCGCCAAGTTCTTCATGATCGACAACAAGAAGACGCTCGAACCCGCATCGAGCGCCGAAGAGAAGCGCGACGTCAATCCGACAAGCGCGCTGGGCCCTCTGTTGACATGCATGCGCCAGGGGAACCAGGCGATCTGCCATACGCGGTAGGTTGTCCTGCGTTCACTCGTGAGCTGCGGCAAGTCCAGTGGCCCAGTACAAAAAACTTCAAGCCAGACGTACCGAAGAAGTACGACGGCAAGACGCATCCGTCAGAGTTCCTCAGCATCTACACCATTGCGGTGCAAGCTGCCGGGGGACGAGATGACAAGATCCTTGCCAACTACTTCCCGCTGGTGCTCAAGCCCAATGTCAGATCCTGGCTCATGCACTTGCCGGACAACTCCATATCCTCTTGGGCTGATCTGTGCCATCAGTTTGTCGGCGCCTTTACCGGCGGACACAAGCCTCATGGCCAGGAGATTTATCTTCATCTGCTCGCCCAGAAGGAAGGAGAGCCCCTGCGCAAGTACATTCAGAGATTCAGTAGTGTGCAGCACAACATCCCAGACGTCCACCCTGCCACGGTGATCAGCGCATTCCATCAGAACATGCGGAACCGCAGGATGCGGGAGGAAATGGTGATGTGCAAGATCAGGGACGTCAGTGAGTTATATGCACTGGCCGACAAGTGCGCGCGTGCTGAGGAAGGGAGGAGACTCCCCGGAGAAAATATAGGAGCAGGGGGATCTGACAGTGAAGATGCTGCCCCGACAAGGAAAAACCGGCGGCGGAACAACAGAAGGAGGAAAGGCAAAGAAGTGCTAGTTGTCGAGCAGTCTGGCAACGGTGGTAGTGCCAAGGAAGCCAAAGCTGGTGACTCCGGCAAGGAGGTTGCCGCGGGGGTAGCGGTCGCCGACAAGCAGGATGGCACCAACAAGCAGTATTGCAAGATTCACCGCACCAAGGGCCATGATCTTCAGAATTGTAAGAGAGTCGAGCAGCTTGTTGAGCAACAGAAAGCTGAATACGAGCGGCACGATAAAGAGAAGGCCCAGGAAGGAGCTGGTGGATCCGGCAAGAAACGTCCCGGCCGAGGAGGACGCCGCGGCAAGGCCAAGCAGCGGCAAGGAGACAGACCTCCTCGCGGCCGCGACAAGGATGAAGATGACGGCGACGATGAAGATATGGATGATGAGGAGACTGATGAGCAGGAGTTCCAGAAAGCCACAGAGGTCCTGTGTGTTGACGGTGGTGCTTCTCTGCATGCCTCGCACCGCCAGCTCAAGCAGTGGGTGCGGGAAGTTAATGCAGCAGAACCACCCGTCGAGTCACGCAAGCCTCTGAAATGGTCCGGCACGCCTATCATCTTTGATATTGAGGACCACTCGGATCGCATAACTGCGGTCGGGTGCTTGCCGACGTTGGTTTCACCAACAATCCACAACATCAAGGTCACTAAGATGCTAGTTGACGGCGGGGCCGGCTTGAATTTGATCTCCTCCGCGGTGCTCCAAAAACTCCAGATCCCTGACAGCGAGCTCGAAGAGACCGGCACATTTCAAGGAATAAACCCGGGAAGGAGCTACCCAAAGGGAAAGATCACGTTGCCGGTAACATTTGGCAGCGAGCTGAACTTCAGGACTGAGAGGGTCACGTTTGACGTTGCCGACATTCCATTACCTTATAATGGAATCCTTGGCCGTCCGGCACTCGCCAAGTTCATGGCAGCCTCTCATTATGCGTACAACATACTGAAAATGCCAGGCCCAATAAGTGTCATCTCTGTCCCTGGCGACAAGAAGGATGCTCTTATCTGTGCCGACAAGATCTACCGGGAAGCAGCAGCCGCAGCAGAACGAAGGACACTTGCCGCTGAAGCTCCCGAGGGGAAGAAGAAGACCAAGTCCGGCAAGAGCTCTAATGCCTACTCCGGCAAGCGCACCTCCTCGGAGTGCTGCGCTACCGTCGAGGACGCACCATCGAGCTCCACCGGCAAGTGTAAGAAGGCAATGGCAGCTCCACCTGAGACTATGAAGGTGTCCGCCAAGGAGGATGGCACTGGTGGTACCTTCACCATCAGCGCCACTATTGACCCCAAATAGGAAAGCGCGCTCGTTGCTTTCCTGCGGGCGAATGTCGACGTGTTTGCGTGGCAACCGTCTGATATCCTCGGAGTTCCCAGGAAAGTGATTGAGCACCACCTTGCCGTCTGTCCTCATGCGCGGCCCATCAAGCAGAGAGTCAGGAAGCAGGCAGTAGAGCGCCAAGAATTCATCACAGAAGAAATCAAGAAGTTGGAAGCAGCAGGCCTTGTCAGAGGAGTACTCCATCCCACGTGGTTGGCCAATCCTGTTGTTGTGCGCAAGGCTAATGGGAAATGGAGACTTTGTATTGACTTCACTGATGTTAATAAAGCTTGTCCCAAAACCCATTTCCCTTGCCGCGTATTGACCAGATTGTTGACTCCACAGCCGGATGTGATTTGCTTTCGTTTCTTGATGCATATTCAGGATATCATCAGATCTTCATGGCCGAAGAGGATGAAGAGAAAACCGCATTTATCACCCCGTGTGGCACGTACTGCTTCGTACGGATGCCTTTCGGTTTGAAGAATGCAGGTTCAACATTCGCAAGGGTAGTCCACCAAGCTTTTGAGCCACAAATACACAAAAATGTGGAAGCTTACATGGATGACATAGTGGTCAAGAGCAACAACAAAGCGACCTTGATTCAAGATTTAGACGAAACATTTGCAAACCTGTGCAAGATCAACCTCAAGCTCAACCCCGAGAAGTGCGTGTTTGGAGTCCCTTCTGGCAAGCTTCTCGGGTTCTTCATGTCTCAGCGGGGAATTGAAGCCAATCCCGACAAGATCAAAGCCATCGAGCAGATCGAAGCACCAAAGTGCGTCAAGGATGTGCGAAGGCTTGCCGGTTGCGTGGCTGCTCTCAGCAGGTTTATCTCTAGATATGCTGAGCGCACCCTGCCATTTTTCAAAATTTTGAAAAAGGCAGGTCCAATGAAATGGACTCCGAAAGCGGAGGCTGCGCTGCAGGACTTGAAGAGATACCTGTCCTCCACTCCAACGCTTGTCGCACCTAAGCAGCAAGAGAAGTTGCTGCTGTATATAGCAGCAACCAATCAAGTGGTCAGTGTTGTGTTAGTGGCGGAGAGGGAGGCGGATGATGAGCCAGCAACCACGGCAGATCCATCTAGCGACAAGCAGGGGGCTTCGCCGACAAGCTCTGGTCCCGACAAACATGGGCTTGCACAGGAACATGATGAGATGCCAAGGAGAATGGTGCAGCGCCCGGTTTACTTTGTCAGTTCTCTTGTGCAGGGGGCTAGATCAAGGTACTCTGGTGTGCAAAAGTTGCTTTTCGGCCTCCTCATGGCCTCGAGAAAGCTGCGCCATTACTTCCAAGCACATGAGATCACAGTCGTCACTCGCTTTCTGCTGAAGAGGATACTGCAAAATCCAGAAGCAACAGGCAGGATTGTCGAGTGGGCGCTGGAACTGTCAAGATTTGGCCTCAAGTTTGAGAGCACCTCAACTATCCAAAGCAGAGCATTGGCAGAGTTCATAGCAGAGTGGACGCCAACCCCAGATGAAGAAATTCCAGAAACGAGCATTCCCGTCAAAGAGGCAAGCAAAGAGTGGCTGATGTACTTTGATGGTGCCTTCTCGCTACAAGGCGCCGGTGCAGGCGTGCTGCTTGTCGCACCCACTGGAGAGCACCACAAGTACGTAGTCCAGATGCATTTTCCCAAAGAGCAAGCAACCAACAATACAGCAGAGTATGAAGGATTGCTTGCCGGTCTCAGAATCGTAGCAGACCTTGGGATCAAGAAGCTCATTGTCAGGGGTGACTCACAACTTGTCGTCCGACAAGTGAACAAGAACTACCAGAGTCCGTTGATGGAAGCGTATGTTGATGAAGTGAGGAAGCTAGAAGAGCACTTTGACGGCCTACAAATGGAGCATATCCGAAGAGCTCAGAATGATATTGCTGACGGCGTGTCAAAGTGCGCCGCACTAAAGTTACCTGTGGAACCAGGGATCTTTGTGCTTAAGTTAAATCAACCATCCGTAACACCATTAACTGGACAAAGCAAGAAGAGGAAGTTGGTTTCCGGCGACTACTTTCCGGCAGAGCTCCCCGAAGCCGCCGCCAAGAAAGTCCGCAAGATCAACACCAAGAAGGCTGAGGGGCAGTCTGCTCCGGCAAGCCTAATGGTTTGTTCCGTTAAAGCAGACACTCCCGACAAGTTTTGCTCCGGCAAGCTTACCGGGGAACATCAAGCTCCGGCAGGGCCGCAAGTCTTTGCCGTAGAAGCAGATGTTCCCACAGCAGCAGATGTGCCTTTAGTCCTTGTTGTCGAGCCACAAGCTCCAGCATGGGCACAACAGATTGTCCATTTCCTTCAGACAGGAGAACTTCCCGAAGAACAAGAAGAAGCAGAAAGAGTAGCCCGGCAGTCAAGTATGTACCAATTTGTCGATAGCATACTGTACAGAAGAAGACTCAACAGTGTGAAATTGAAGTGTATTCGCCGGGAAGATGGACAAAAGCTGTTGGCAGAGATACATGGAGGCATATGTGGCCACCACATAGGCGCAAGAGCACTTGCCGGCAAAGCTTTCCGGCAAGGTTTCTTTTGGCCGACAGCCCTCCAGGATGCAACTGCACAAGTAACCAAGTGTGAAGCGTGCCAGTTCCACTCCAAACAGATACACCAGCCAGCTCAAGCTCTCCAGACGATCCCTTTATCCTGGCCATTTTCGGTCTGGGGGCTCGATATCATCGGCCCCTTCCCCCGAGCTATCGGGGGCTATGAGTACTTGTACGTCGCAAATGACAAGTTCACAAAGTGGCCGGAAGTGCAGCCAGTGAGGAAGGTGACAGCACAGTCAGTAGTCAAGTTCTTCAGGTCGATTGTTTGCCGTTTCGGGATCCCGAACAGGATCATCACCGACAACGGCACGCAATTCACGAGCCGCACCTTCAGGCAGTACGTCGAAGACCTTGGCGCCAAGGTCTGCTTCGCTTTTGTTGCTCATCCGAGAAGCAACGGTCAAGCAGAGAGGGCAAATGCTGAAGTGGTGCGTGGGGTCAAGACCAGAACTTTTGACAGGCTGCACAGGTGCGGAAGGAACTGGATCGAGGAGTTGCCGGTGGTTCTTTGGTCGATCAGAACGACGCCAAATCGAGCCACTGGCCAGACACCTTTCGCTCTAGTCTATGGAGCAGAGGCAGTTCTCCCCACGGAACTCGTATACGGATCACCTCGAGTGCTCGCTTATGATGAGCTTGAGCAAGAACAGCTGCGGCAAGACGACGCACTGCTCCTTGAGGAAGATCGTCTTCAGGCTGCTGTACGAGCTGCTCGATACCAGCAAGCTTTGTGCCGCTATCATAGCCGCAAAGTTAAAGCCAGAAGCTTCGAGGAAGGCGACCTTGTTCTTCGGCGCGTTCAGTCCGCCAAGAATTCCAACAAGTTGACGCCAAAGTGGGAAGGCCCTTATCGGGTGAGACGAGTCACAAGGCCTGGCGCTGTCTGCCTTGAGACCGAAGATGGCATTCCGGTGAGCAACTCCTGGAACATAGAGCATCTTCGTAAGTTTTTCCCATAAGGCGCGGTTGCCGGAACCCGTTCCGGCAACCACCTTTTGTACAAGTCTTGCCGCTGTTGCATGTAATCCTTTGTACAAAGCCGGGCGCAGACCCCGTGCATAAGTAAAACCCCATGTGCTCCGCACAGCTTGTCCATTTCATGCGTTAGTTCCTTTCTTGCATGTGATTATCTGACACTTTGTGCAGGACCTACATCCGATAAGCAGTAACGAGCTGAAGGGCTCCATATTATTATTTTCTCTTCTTTCTTTTTCTTTTAAAGGAAAAGAAGGTTCTCTCGCGCACAAGTTTGCCGGGGGGTGGAAGGAGAAGATTGTGGTATGGGCCAGGCGTCGTTCAAGCAAAGACTTGCCTTACCGGGAAGCAAATGACAGAAAAGCTAAGTTGCCAAAGTTTGAGCGATCACTTTTTTAAATTTTTGAGTTATCTTCCTCGAACGACCCTGCTTTGTATGGAAAACCTGTGCGCGGAGGAACCAACTCGTGGCTAGTTGCACCCTTACTTTGTTTCGAGTCCGCTCAACAGCTTAAGCGTGCTGCATCTAGTCGCGACAAGGTTTCTTGTCGGAAGCAGCGCCGCCAGCAGGCTGCTGAAGTTCCGCACTCAGCGCTTGCGGCTCGGGCGCCTGCGCCGACAAGTTCCCTAAAAGCGTAGGGTAAAAGCATACAAAGGAAGGAGTCTAGTAGAGGAAATAACATTACAATTGATAAATAGAAATAAAGTTATATTACAAAGATAACTTGTCGCAGCTTTAACAGACTGTTCTCATAACATGACTAGCACCGACACGGGAAAAGAAGAAATGGGCGGCCTAATCTACGCGTCCGCCCTCGACTCGCTTGATTTCGCTCACCTTGTCCACAATGGGTGCGACAAGGGCCTTAAGTGCATCCAGATTGGCGTCAGGCGGCAAGGACCTGAGGACGTTGGTGAAGCTGAGGCCTGGATTGCGGAAGGCTACCTTCATCAGCACCTTCTGGAGAACCCCGACGCAGATTTTGCGCGACTCGTCGGCCAGCTGCTTCGGGATCCTCTCCTGGAGCCGCTGGAGCGCCGTCGCCACGCCCTCGAAGAACAGGCTGAGCTTGGCGCTGGGTTGAAGACTCTCGTCGGAAGGATACCCAAAATCCTCCATCCCCAGCTGCGCCAGCTCCTCGTTGATGACTGCGGCAGTGTTCACCAGACCCTCGGTCCAGTGCTCCACTGTGTCTCTGAACGAGTTCTGGGTAACTGCAATGCTCTCCAGCAGCGCCGCGTCAGCCTTGACCTTCTCCGCCAAGGTCTTCTCCCGCTCCTTGGCGGCCTCCAGCGTCTGCCTCAGCGTGGCCAGCTTCAGCTCCAGGTCTGCTTTGGAATCCTTGGCAGCGCTGAGCTCCTTGCCCCTCTCAGCGAGAAGGCCTTGCAGCTCACCATGGGCGGCAACATCCTTCTCGCGCTCATGCTTGAGCGCGGCAATCTCCTCGCCGCTCTTCCCAATATCGGCCTCCAGCCGCGCCACCTTCTCCTCTAGTTCTTTATTGGCGGCCTCTGCAGTTGCCGCGACATCCTTTGCCTCCTTGAGCGCCCCGCCAAGTGCTCGCTCGCGCTCGGTGAGCTCTTCCTCGTAGCTGTCGAGGTGGGCCTTCCGCTGCACTAGCTCGCCTTCCCGCGCGGACTGCTTCTCGGCAGCAAGTCTTTGTTCCTCCTCAGCCTCGGCCTTCTCAAGAAGAAAGGTCGTGCGCTCCTCGTCGACTCGCTCCCGCTCCTGCGCCAGGGACCGAAGAGCTTCTTGATTTTGTCCCCAGAGCTCCTCTGCGCGCTTCTCCATGTCAACTCCCACCTTCGCGACAAGCGCTTCCCGGGAAGCTAGCTTGGCTTGCCGGGTGCGGTAGAGTGACAGCAGCTTCCGCAGCAGCTGCTCTTCCTCAGGCTCGCCACTGCTGCTGCCGGGCGCGTCGACCAATGACAGTCCAGCAGAGGCGAGCACCTCCCCGTCAAAAGTCTCCCCCTCGACCGGCGCCCTGGAGCTCGACGCTCAGGGCAGCTTGATGAAGATGTTGTCACCGGCCTGCAAGTAGGCGCCGGGCTGGGGCTCCTCGGAGCCCGGCTCCGCAGAAGCGGTAGAGGGTTTGGCGGTCGGCGCAGCGCCCGGCGCTCCTGCGACCTCAGGGTCATCAGTGCGATCGCCCGACCCCTCGCCGGCTTCCGCAGCAGCAGCCCCGGCGGCCTCCTCGCCGGCGGTCACATCAGCACCGGCACCTTCCTTGCCGGTGCCCTCTGTCTCCATTGGCTCAGCCGAAGATGGGTCTGAAGAACGAAGAGGGGAGGAAAATCAATCAGAAAAAAAAATCCAAGAAAGGAAAAACGAAAGAAGCAGAACCCAAGGGGAAGTTTTTGGGCAAGTGGATTACCTGCGCCAAGATCTTCAGTTGCGGCCTCGGTCGCCGCAGGATCAGCAGTACCGTCCCTTGCCGGAGAGTCCCCCCTTGCCGGAGAGCGCTCCCTTGCCCGGGACTCCTCCCTTGGCGGCAAAGTCGAAGCAGGTGGCACTTCGGGACCGGCCTCCGCGCACTCCCGATGAGGCTGCTCTGCTCCTGCACAAGTCAACAAGCAAGGAAAAAGCACTCAAGCGCACCCAATAGCAGAAGGCTGAACTATGAACTTACGCTGGGGGCTGCGCTGGGGGCTGCTCCGAGGGGTGATTGCCGGGTCCGTCAAGGTGGTCTCGGGCCCACCTCCTGCCGACGCGATGGGGTCATCCTCGATGACGATCACTGTGGCCTTGGCCCTCTTCGCCGCTCTCTGGGCCAGTGTTCTGAAAAGAAAAGAGTCCAGATTGGAGCAAGTCAGATACAAGATATAAACAGCAAGATTGAAGGATTATAAGGGCACCAAAGAAACTCACTCTTCTTCCTCCTCGTCGGAGCTGAGCGCGGAAAGATCAAAGTCCGGCCCTCCTCCGGTGCGGCGAGGTGGAGGAGTAGGATCCCTTGCCCGCTTGGCAGGGGCAGTGGCGGTGGCCCAGGAAGATCCCGCTCCAGTTTCCGCTGTTGCGTGAGGCGCTCTCGTAGCAACATTGCTGGCCGCGGTAGAGCGCGTCGTGCGGCTCGGTTGCTGTGGAGCTGGCTGCCGCCCCGCTACGTCCATGGCCCTGCGAAGGCGCCTCCTTGGCGGGGCCGGGGGCTCCGCCTGCGGCAAGCTCTCTGAAGGCTCAGCCTCCTCCTCGCCGGCCTCGCTCGACTCGGCTTCCAAACCGGCAGGCTCCTCTTCGCCCATGAACTCCGCGCGTTCGGCAAGGTTTGCCGCCTCTGCAGCCTCCGCCTCCTCCACAGTAAACCAAAACACACCTGCAGCAGCTGCGGCCGCAGCCTCTTCCGCCCTAGTAGCGATGAGTTGCAGCTCCTCGTCGGTGGTGTCGCAGGTGAGGCTCTTCTGCTCGTCGGCGCAGACCGGCACTTCCTCCAAGGTGTCGAAGAACGCTAGCACAACGTCATCCGCAGGCTCTTGCCAAGTTGGGACGATGCCGTGTGAATCGCACAACGGCATCATGGCGCGGATCCGGTCAAGCAAAGAGTTATTGCACAAAGGAACTATGCCCCTCGGCAGTGTGAGTGGGTGCTGGGGGTCGCGTTTGAATAATTCCAAGAGCATTGCATCCAACTCCAAGACAGTGAAGTTGTAGTTGAGGCCCGGCTGCAGCCTCATAATGTCCGCCGAATTCTTGAATTCCCAGGAGGGCCTCCTCCTCTCCTGCAGGGGGGCAATGCGGCGGCGGAGGAAATCTGCCCTGACAGCACCTACGGTGAGCCCGGCAAGCCTGAGGCGAAGAATCCTAGTGATGGCGATCTTCAGCCTCTCGTCTTCCGGGGCCACGTTGCTCCAGTCATTGCCGCGCACTATTGGAGTTTGGCGCACGGCTGTGAAGGGCTGCGGATCCTCCTCGACGATCCAACACCACTCCGCTCTCCACTCCTCCCACTTGCTGCGGAGCTCACCCTCCAAGTACGCATCCTTCTTGCCGACTCTCGAGATCCAAGCAATCCCTCCGGCAAGAGGCTCTCCTCTCTCTACCCGAGGCATGAAGTAATGGCGGAAAAGGGCTACACTGGGGTGGACTCCGACAAAGTTTTCGCACAAATGTGCGAAAACTGCCATGGTCAGAACAGCATTGGGGGTGAAGTCAAGGAGGCGGAAGCCATATGTGTTCATAATGTCACAAAAGAACTCCGAGAAGGGCGGGCAGAGCCTGCAATAGAAGAATAGCGGGAAGAACGGGTACCCATTTGGAGCCGACTCCGAGGCAGCGGCCGGAAGTACCCTCGTGCGCGGATGCGCACGCGTCTCCGTCGCCCAAAAGAGGTAGAAGTACTCCCTCAGCTCCTGCACGCCGAGCTGGGGGTGAAGATCGCCCGCTCCTTCCACAGCGCCGTGAGCCGCTGCGCCTCGGCCGACTTCACGCCCTTTCCCTTGTCGGCTTTCGGGACCATGGCGGAGGTGGTGGAGAAGGTCGACGGCGTGGTGATGCTGGTGGCGATGGGAGGGGCGGAGTGCTGTTCTCTCGGCTTCGAGAAGAAGGGGGGAGCGGCGGAGTTTGTGAAGAAGGAGTAGTAGCAACCAGCAAGGGGGAACGAACTGCCCCTGTTTCCTCTGCTTATAAAGAGGGACGGGGCGGACGTTTCGGCCTTCCGCTTAAACAACCACCCATGATCTCTCCCACGATGCCGCATTCAACGCGTGCCGTTATGGGAGAGTGCGGTGGATACGGAACAAGATTTGGCGTGGCCTAGCCCGCGTGTTCCCGTGCCCTGTCTTGGGCCTGGCCCAACAGCGCTCGGCACCGTGTCTGGCCCAGGCCCGGGGGCTCCTGTCGGTGTACTAGAATAGGGGTACCCTAGTACCCCGAACTTGTGCACGGGCAGTTGCAGCACCCCGCGGCAAAGGCTTGCCGGGCGAACGCCAAGATCCCCCAAGGTTCCCTTGGAGCCATCCAAGAACGAAGTATTTAAGCTAAGGAGACAAGACCCCAGCAAGAGGAGCTTGCCGGGAAGGCCAACCAAGGCGCTCCAAGGAACTTGCCGCGACGCGCCACGCGCTCCGGCAAGGCAACAAGGCCCCGGCAAGAGGAGCTTGCCGGGAGGACCAACCACGGTACCTCGAGGCCCGGTGAGCGACAAGTTTCCGGATCCGACAAGATAACAGCCGCGGCAAGGCGCTTGCCGCGGCAGGCGGCCACTCTGCGTCCACGCTCCAGCGCATCCACCAACGTGTCGCTCTGGGGGCCTCTCCGGGCGCGCGTGGCGGGAGGCTGTGCAGCCAGCGGTGTGCAGTGGCATGCGAAGCTGACAAGATCACCATCGTGGAGAACGGTGGCGCCCCTAATGGTCCTTTTCTGCACTGTTCGGGCGACTCAGACGGGCATTTAATGCCCTTGTCCCCTGCCGTCAGAGTTAGGTAGGGTGCACTGTACAAGCAACTGTATCAACTACCTCGCTTTTTACGTTTTTACCCTCCTCTACGTTGCCACCTTTCGGTGACCCCTTTAGCGTATAAAAGGAGGCCCATGCGCAACATAGAGGGGGTTCGGCTCGTTCGGTTCGGAGCTTAGACAGTTTGCTTCGATCCATTCGTAGCCCAGAGAACATCACACTCTCGCTTTGGAGAGCAAGAACACCAGATAATACAACCAGACAAGCAGCAGTAGGAGTGTTATCTCTCCGGAGAGCTCCGAAGCTGGGTAAACTGCTCGTGTGCCTCGCCTCGATCTGCTCTTCGCGCGATCTCCGCCCCTTGCCGAACCGAAAGGGGTCCGGTCTGCCGGCCCCATAGGTGTTCGTGGATCAGTTCTCCCCAACAACTAGAGTTGAACTAGTTCTATAACCTAGTTCAAATAATTTTACACTAGAGTTGAACTATCTCTACAGGCTTGTTCAAATAATTTTACACTAGAGTTGAACTAGCTCAATAACCTAGTACAAATAATTTTACACTAGATTTGAACTAGCTCTATAACCTAGTACAAATAATTTTACACTGCAGTTGAACTAGCTCTATAACCTAGTACAAATAATTTTACACTAGAGTTGAACTAGCTCTATAGGCTAGGTTAAATAATTTTACACTAGAGTTGAACTAGCTCTATAACCTAGTTCAAATAATTTTACACTAGAGTTGAACTAGCACTATAACCTAGTACAATTAATTTTACACCAGAGTTGAACTAGCTCTACAGGCTAGTTCAAATAGTTTTGCACCAGTGTTGAACTATCTCAACAAGCTAGTTTAAATAATTTTACACTAGAGTTGAACTAGCTCCATAACGTACTACAAATAATTTTACACTAGTGTTGCACAAGCTCTACAAGCTAGTTCAAATAATTTTACACTGGAGTTGAAATAGCTCTAGAAGCTAGTTCAAATAATTTTACACTAGAGTTGAACTAGCTCTATAACCTAGTACAAATACATTTACACTAGAGTTGAACTAGCTCTACAAGCTAGTTCAAATAATTTTACACTAGAGTTGAACTAGCTCTACAGGCTAGTACAAATAATTTTACACTGGAGTTGAATTAGCTCTATGACCTAGTAGAAATAATTTTACATTAGAGTTGAACTAGCTCTACAAACTAGTTCAAATAATTTTACACTAAAGTTGAACCAGCTCTACAGGCTAGTTCAAATATTTTACACTAGTGCTAAACTAGCTCTATAAGCTAGTTTAAATAATTTTACACTAGAGTTCAACTAGCTCTATAACCTAGTACAAATAATTTTATGCTAGAGTTGAACTACCTCTATAGGCTAGGTCAAGTAATTTTACACTGGAGTTGAACTATCTGTATAACCTAGTACAAATAATTGTACACTAGATTTGAACTAGCTCTATAACCTAGTTCAAATAATTTTACACTAGAACTGAACTAGCTCTACAGGCTAGTTCAAATAGTTTTATAGTAGTGTTGAACTAGCTCTACAAGCTAGTTTAAATAATTTTACACTAGAGTTGAATTAGCTCTATAACCTAGTACAAATAATTTTACACTCGAGTTGAACTAGCTTTAGAGGCTGGTTCAAATAATTTTACACTAGAGTTGAAGTAGCTCTACAGGCTAGTTCAAATAATTTTACACTAGAGTTGAACTACCTCAACAAGCTAGTTCAAATAATTTTACACTAGATTTGAACTAGCTCTATAACCTAGTTCAAATAATTTTACACTAGAACTGAACTAGCTATACAGGCTAGTTCCAATACTTTTACACTAGTGTTGAACTAGCTCTACAAGCTAGTTTAAATAATTTTACACTAGTGTTGAACTAGCTCTCTAACCTAGTGCAAATAATTTTACACTAGAGTTTCTCCTGCTCTATAACCTAGTACAAATAATTTTACACTAGTGTTGAACTAGATCTACAAGCTAGTTCAAATAATTTTACAATAGAGTTGAACTAGCTCTACACCTAGCTCTAGAGGCTAGTTCAAAAAGTTTTACACTAGATTTGAACTAGCTCTGTAACCTACTACAAATACACTATAGTTGAACTAGCTCTATACCTAGTACACATAATTCTACACTAGAGTTGAAGTAGCTCTATTACCTAGTACACATTATTTTACACTAGAGTCGAACTAGCTCTACAAGCTAGTTCAAATAATTTTCCACTGGAGTTGAACTAGCTCTATAGGCTAGTTCAAATAATTTTACACTACCGTTTAACTAGCTCTACAAGCTAGTTCAAATAATTTTACACTAGAGTTGAACTAGCTCTATAACTTAGTACAAATAATTTTACACTAGAGTTGAACTAGCTGTATAGGCGAGTTCAAATAATTTTACACTAGAACTGAACTAGCTCTACAAGCTAGTTCAAATAATCTTACACTAGAGTGGAATTAGCTCTACAAACTAGTTCAAATAATTTTACACTAGAGTTGAACTAGCTCTACAGGCTAGTTTAAATAGTTTTACACTAGTGCTAAACTAGCTCTATAAGCTAGTTTAAATAATTTTACACCAGAGTTGAACTAGCTCTATAACCTAGTACAACTAATTTTACCCTAGAGTTGAACTAGCTCTACAGGCTAGGTCAAATAATTTTACACTAGAGTTGAACTATCTCTATAACCTAGTACAAATAATTTTACACTAGATTTGAACTAGCTCTATAACCTAGTACAAATAATTTTACACTAGTGTTGAACTAGCTCTACAAGCTAGTTCAAATAATTTTACACTAGAGTTGAACTAGCTTTATAACCTAGTACAAATAATTGTGCACTAGAGTTGAACTAGCTTTACAGGCTAGGTCAAATAATTTTACACTAGAGTTGAACTAGCTCTATAACCTAGTACAAATAATTTTACACTAGAGTTGAACTAGTTCTATAGGCTAGTTCAAATAATTTTACACTAGAGTTGAACTAGCTCTGTAACCTAGTACAAAGAATTTTACACTATAGTTGAACTAGCTCTATGAACTAGTACAAAAAAATACACTAGAGTTGAACTAGCTATATAACCTAGTACAAATAATTTCACACTAGAGTTGAACTAGTTGTATAACCTAGTACAAATAATTTTACACCAGAGTTGAACTAGCTCTATAACCTAGTACAAATAATTTTACACTACAGTTGAACTAGCTCTATAACCTAATACAAATAATTTGACACTTGAGTTGAACTAGCTCTATAGGCTAGGTTGAATAATTTTACACTAGAGTTGAACTAGCTCTATAACCTAGTTCAAATAATTTTACACTAGAGTTGAACTAGCACTATAACCTAGTACAAATAATTTTACACCAGAGTTGAACTAGCTTTACAGGCTAGTTCAAATAGTTTTGCACCAAATGTTGAACTATCTCAACAAGCTAGTTTAAATAATTTTACACTAGAGTCGAACTAGCTCCATAATGTAGTACAAAATTTTTTACACTAGAGTTGAACAAGCTCTACAAGCTAGTTCAAATAATTTTACACTAGAGTTGAAATAGCTCTATAACCTAGTACAAATAATTTTACACTAGATTTGAACTAGCCCTATAACCTTGTACAAATACTTTTACACTAGAGTTGAACTAGCTCCACAGGCTAGTACAAATAATTTTACACTGGAGTTGAATTAGCTCTATGACCTACTACAAACAATTTTAAATTAGAGTTGAACTAGCTCTACAAACTAGTTCAAATAATTTTACACTAGAGTTGAACCAGCTCTACAAGCTAGTTCAAATAGGTTTACATTAGTGCTAAACTAGCTCTATAAGCTAGTTTAAATAATTTTACACTAGAGTTGAACGAGCTCTATAACCTAGTACAAATAATTTTACACTAGTGTTGAACTAGCTGTACAAGCTAGTTCAAATAATTTTACACTAGAGTTGAACTAGCTAATTAACCTAGTACAAATAATTTTGCACTAGAGTTGAACTGGCTCTACAGGCTAGGTCAAATAATTTTACTCTAGAGTTGAACTAGCTCAACATGCTAGTTCAAATAATTTTACACTAGAGTTGAACTAGATCTATAACCTAGTACAACTAATTTTACACTAGATTTGAACTAGTTCTACAGGCTAGTTCAAATAATTTTACACTAGAGTTGAACTAGCTCTATAACCTAGTACAAAGAATTTTACACTAGAGTTGAACTAGCTCTATAAACTAGTACAAAAAATTTACACTTGAGTTGAACTAGCTATATAACCTAGTACAAACAATTTCACACAAGAGTTGAACTAGTTGTATAACCTAGTACAACTAATTTTACACTAGAGTTAAAATACCTCTATAACCTAGTACAAATAATTTTACACTACAATTGAACTAGCTCTATAACCTAGTATAAATAATTTTACACTAGAGTTGAACTAGCTCTATAGCCTAGGTTAAATAATTTTACACTAGAGTTGATCTAGCTCTATAACCTAGTTCAAATAATTTTACACTAGAGTTGAACTAGCACTATAACCTAGTACAAATAATTTTACACGAGAGCGGAACTAGCTCTACAGGCTAGTTCAAATAGTTTTGCACCAGTGTTGAACTATCTCAACAAGCTAGTTTAAATAATTATACACTAGAGTTGAACTTGCTCCATAATGTAGTACAAATAATTTTACACTAGAGTTGAACTAGCTCTACAGGGTAGTTCAAATAATTTTATACTACAGTTGAAATAGCTCTATAGGCTAGTTCAAATAATTTTACACTAGAGTTCAACTAGCTCTATAACCTAGTAAAAATACTTTTACACTAGAGTTGAACTAGCTCTATAACCTAGTACAAATAATTTTACACTAGAGTTGAACTAGCTCTATAGGCTAGTACAAATAATTTTACACTGGAGTTGAATTAGCTCTATGACCTAGTACATATAATTTTACATTAGAGTTGAACTAGCTCTACAAACTAGTTCAAATAATTTTACACTAGAGTTGAACCAGCTATACAGGCTAGTTCAAATAGTTTTACACTAGTGCTAAACTAGCTCTATAAGCTAGTTCAAATAATTTTACACTAGAGTTGAACTAGCTCTACAGGCTAGTTAAAATAATTTTCCACTAGAGTTGAACTAGCTCTATGACCTAGTACAAATAATTTTACACTAGAGTTGAACTAGTTCTATAGGCTAGTTCAAATAATTTTACACTAGAGTTGAACTAGCTCTGTAACCTAGTACAAAGAATTTTACACTATAGTCGAACTAGCTCTATGAACTAGTTCAAAAAAATACACTAGAGTTGAACTAGCTATCTAACCTAGTACAAATAATTTCACACTAGAGTTTAACTAGTTGTATAACCTAGTACAAATAATTTTACACTAGAGTTGAACTAGCTCTATAACCTACTACAAATAATTTTACACTACAGTTGAACTAGCTCTATAACCTAGTACAACTAATTTTACACTAGAGTTGAACTAGCTCTATAGGCTAGGTTGAATAATTTTACACTAGAGTTTTACTTGCTCTATAACCTAGTTAAAATAATTTTACACTAGAGTTGAACTAGCACTATAACCTAGTACAAATAATTGTACACCAGAGTTGAACTAGTTCTACAGGCTAGTTCAAATAGTTTTGCTCCAAATGTTGAACTATCTCAACAAGCTAGTTTAAATAATTTTACACTAGAGTTGAACTAGCTCCATAACGTAGTACAAATCATATTACACTAGAGTTGAACTAGCTCTATAGGCTAGTTCAAATAATTTTATACTACAGTTGAAATAGCTCTATAGGCTAGTTCAAATAA
>NC_057800.1:537551783-537553797 GCF_018294505.1 Triticum aestivum
TAGAGTTGAACTAGTTCTATAGGCTAGTTCAAATAATTTTACACTAGAGTTGAACTAGCTCTGTAACCTAGTACAAAGAATTTTACAGTATAGTCGAACTAGCTCTATGAACTAGTTCAAAAAAATACACTAGAGTTGAACTAGCTATATAACCTAGAACAAATAATTTCACACTAGAGTTTAACTAGTTGTATAACCTACTACAAATAATTTTACACTAGAGTTGAACTAGCTCTATAACCTACAACAAATAATTTTACACTACAGTTGAACTAGCTCTATAACCTAGTACAACTAATTTTACACTAGAGTTGAACTAGCTCTATAGGCTAGCTTGAATAATTTTACACTAGAGTTTTACTTGCTCTATAACCTAGTTCAAATAATTTTACACTAGAGTTGAACTAGCACTATTACCTAGTACAACTAATTTTACACTAGAGTTGAACTAGCTCTATAGGCTAGGTTGAATAATTTTACACTAGAGTTTTACTTGCTCTATAACCTAGTTAAAATAATTTTACACTAGAGTTGAACTAGCACTATAACCTAGTACAAATAATTGTACACCAGAGTTGAACTAGTTCTACAGGCTAGTTCAAATAGTTTTGCTCCAAATGTTGAACTATCTCAACAAGCTAGTTTAAATAATTTTACACTAGAGTTGAACTAGCTCCATAACGTAGTACAAATCATATTACACTAGAGTTGAACTAGCTCTATAGGCTAGTTCAAATAATTTTATACTACAGTTGAAATAGCTCTATAGGCTAGTTCAAATAATTTTACACTAGAGTTGAACTATCTCTATAACCTAGTAAAAATACTTTTACACTAGAGTTGAACTAGCTCTAGAAGCTAGTTCAAATAATTTTACACTAGAGTTGAACTAGCTCTATAACCTAGTACAAATAATTTTACACTAGAGTTGAACTAGCTCTATAGGCTAGTACAAATAATTTTACACTGGAGTTGAATTAGCTCTATGACCTAGTACATATAATTTTACATTAGAGTTGAACTAGCTCTACAAACTAGTTCAAATAATTTTACACTAGAGTTGAACCAGCTATACAGGTTAGTTCAAATAGTTTTACACTAGTGCTAAACTAGCTCTATAAGCTAGTTCAAATAATTTTACACTAGAGTTGAACTAGCTCTACAGGCTAGTTAAAATAATTTTCCACTAGAGTTGAACTAGCTCTATAACCTAGTACAAATAATTTTACACTAGAGTTGAACTAGTTCTATAGGCTAGTTCAAATAATTTTACACTAGAGTTGAACTAGCTCTGTAACCTAGTACAAAGAATTTTACAGTATAGTCGAACTAGCTCTATGAACTAGTTCAAAAAAATACACTAGAGTTGAACTAGCTATATAACCTAGAACAAATAATTTCACACTAGAGTTTAACTAGTTGTATAACCTACTACAAATAATTTTACACTAGAGTTGAACTAGCTCTATAACCTACAACAAATAATTTTACACTACAGTTGAACTAGCTCTATAACCTAGTACAACTAATTTTACACTAGAGTTGAACTAGCTCTATAGGCTAGCTTGAATAATTTTACACTAGAGTTTTACTTGCTCTATAACCTAGTTCAAATAATTTTACACTAGAGTTGAACTAGCACTATTACCTAGTACAACTAATTTTACACTAGAGTTGAACTAGCTCTATAGGCTAGGTTGAATAATTTTACACTAGAGTTTTACTTGCTCTATAACCTAGTTAAAATAATTTTACACTAGAGTTGAACTAGCACTATAACCTAGTACAAATAATTGTACACCAGAGTTGAACTAGTTCTACAGGCTAGTTCAAATAGTTTTGCTCCAAATGTTGAACTATCTCAACAAGCTAGTTTAAATAATTTTACACTAGAGTTGAACTAGCTCCATAACGTAGTACAAATCATATTACACTAGAGTTGAACTAGCTCTATAGGCTAGTTCAAATAATTTTATACTACAGTTGAAATAGCTCTATAGGCTAGTTCAAATAA
>NC_057800.1:537553807-537567815 GCF_018294505.1 Triticum aestivum
TAGAGTTGAACTAGTTCTATAGGCTAGTTCAAATAATTTTACACTAGAGTTGAACTAGCTCTGTAACCTAGTACAAAGAATTTTACAGTATAGTCGAACTAGCTCTATGAACTAGTTCAAAAAAATACACTAGAGTTGAACTAGCTATATAACCTAGAACAAATAATTTCACACTAGAGTTTAACTAGTTGTATAACCTACTACAAATAATTTTACACTAGAGTTGAACTAGCTCTATAACCTACAACAAATAATTTTACACTACAGTTGAACTAGCTCTATAACCTAGTACAACTAATTTTACACTAGAGTTGAACTAGCTCTATAGGCTAGCTTGAATAATTTTACACTAGAGTTTTACTTGCTCTATAACCTAGTTCAAATAATTTTACACTAGAGTTGAACTAGCACTATTACCTAGTACAAATAATTGTACACCAGAGTTGAACTAGTTCTACAGGCTAGTTCAAATAGTTTTGCTCCAAATGTTGAACTATCTCAACAAGCTAGTTTAAATAATTTTACACTAGAGTTGAACTAGCTCCATAACGTAGTACAAATCATATTACACTAGAGCTGAACTAGCTCTACAGGCTAGTTCAAATAATTTTATACTACATTTGAAATAGCTCTATAGGCTAGTTCAAATAATTTTACACTAGAGTTGAACTATCTCTATAACCTAGTAAAAATACTTTTACACTAGAGTTGAACTAGCTCTAGAAGCTAGTTCAAATAATTTTACACTAGAGTTGAACTAGCTCTATAGGCTAGTACAAATAATTTTACACTGGAGTTGAATTAGCTCTATGACCTAGTACAAATGTCGGGGAAACTGATCCACGAACACCTATGGGGCCGGCGGACCGGGCCCCTTTCGGTCCGGCGGGGGGCGGATATCGCACGAAGAGCAGATCGAGGCGAAGCACACGAGCAGTTTACCCAGCTTCGGAGCTCTCCGGAGAGATAACACTCCTACTGATGCTTTTCTGGTTCTATTATCTTGCGTTCTTGCTCCAGGGAGAGAGAGTGTAGTGTTTTTCTGGGTTACGAATGGGTTGAACTGAACCCCCCCTACGTTGCGCATGGGCCTCCTTTTATATGCTAAAGGGGTCACCGACAGGTGGCAACGCAGAGAAGGATACAAATGTAAAAAGTGAGGTGGTTGGTACAGTTACTTGTATAGTGCACCCTACCTAACCCTGACGGCAGGGGACAAGGGCATTAAATGCCCGTCTGAGTCGCCCAAACAGTGCAGAAAAGGACCATTAGGGGCGCCACCGTTCGCCACGATGGCGATCTTGTGAGCTTCGCGTGCCACTGCGCACCGCTGGCTGCACAGCCTCCCGCCACGCGCGCCTGGAGAGGCCCCCGGAGCGAAACGTTGGTGGATGCGCTGGAGCGTGGGCACAGATTGGCCGCCTGCCGCGTCAAGCGCCTTGCCGCTGTTGTTATCTTGTCGGGTCCGGAAGCTTGTCGCTCACCGGGCCTCGAGGTACCTTGGTTGGTCTTCCCGGCAAGCTCCTCTTGCCGTGGCCTTGTTGCTTTGCCGGAGCATGTGGCGCGTCGTGGCAAGTTCATTGGAGTGCCTTGGTTGGACTTCCCGGCAAGCTCCTCTTACCGGGGCCTTGTCTCCTGAGCTTAAATACTTTGTTCTTGAATGGCTCCAAGGGAGCCACGGAGGATCTTGGTGTTAGCCCGGCAAGCCTTGCCGCGGGGTGCTGCAACTGCCCGTGCACAAGTTCGGGGTACTAGGGTACCCCTATTCTAGTACACCGACAAGAGCCCCCGGGCCTGGGCCAGACACAGTGCCGAGCGCTGTTGGGCCAGGCCCAAGACAGGGCACGGGCACATGTGGGCTGGGCCACGCCGAATCTCGCTCCGTATCCACCGCGCTCTCCCCTAACGGCACGCGTTGAATGCAGCATCGTGGGAGAGATCGTGGGTGGATCTTTATTCGGAAGGGCGAAACGTCCGCCCCGTCCCTCTTTATAAGCAGAGGAAACAGGGGCAGTTCGTTCCCCCTCGCTGGTTGCTACTACTCCATCTTCACGAACCTCCGCCGCTCCCCCCCTTTCTTCTCGAAGCCAAGAGAGCAGCGCTCCGCCCCCCATTGCCACCAGCATCACCACGCCATCGACCTCCCCCACCACCTCCGCCATGGCTCCGAAAGCCGACAAGGGAAAGGGCGTGAAGTCGGCCGAGGCGCAGCGGCTCGCGGCGCTGCGGAAGGAGCGGGCGATCTTCTCCCCCCAGCTCGGGGTGCAGGAGCTGAGGGAGTACTTCTACCTCTTTTGGGCGACGGACACGCGTGCGCATCCGCGCACGAGGGTACTCCCGGCCGCTGCTTCGGAGCTGGCTCCAAACGGGTACCCATTCTTCGCGATGTTCTTCTATTGCGGGCTCTGCCCGCCCTTCTCGGAGTTCTTCTGCGATATCATGAACACCTACAGCTTCCGCCTCCTTGATTGCACCCCCAACGCCGTTTTGACCATGGCAGTTTTCGCACATTTGTGCGAAAACTTTGTCGGAGTCCACCCCAGTGTTTCCCTTTTCCGCCACTTCTTCATACCTCGGGTAGAGAGAGGAGAGCCGCTTGCCGGAGGAATCGCCTGGATCTCGAGAGTCGGCAAGAAGGAGGCGTACTTGGAGGGTGAGCTCCGCAGCAAGTGGGATGAGTGGAGAGTGGAGTGGTGCTGGATCGTCGAGGAGAATCCGCAGCCCTTCACCGTCGTGCGCCAAGCTCCAATAGTGCGCGGCAACGACTGGAGCAACGTGGCCCCGGAAGACGAGAGGCTGAAGATCGCCATTACTAGGATCCTTCGCCTTAGGCTTGTCGGGCTCACTGTAGGCGCTGTAGGCGCAGATTTCCTCCGCCGCCGCATCGCCCCCCTGCAGGAGAGGGGGAGGCCCGCCTGGGAATTCAAGAACTCGGCGGACATCATGAGGCTGCGGCCGGGCCTCAACTACAACTTCACCATCTTGGAGCTGGATGCAATGCTCCTGGAGTTGTTCAAACGCGACCCCCAGCACCCATTCACGCTGCCAAGGGGCGTCGTTCCATTGTGCAACAATTCTTCGCTTGACCGGATCCGCGCCATGATGCCGTTGTGCGATTCACGCGGAATCGTTCCAACTTGGCAAGAGCTTGCGGATGACGTCGTGCAAGCGTTCTTCGACAACTTGGAAGAAGTGCCGGTCCACGCTAACGAGCAGAAGAGCCTCACCCATGACACCACCGACGAGGAGTTGCAGCACATCGCCACTAGGGCGGAAGAGGTTGCGGCCGTAGCCGCCGCGGGTGCGTTCGGGTTCACTGTGGAGGAGGCGGAGGCTGCAGAGGCGGCAAACCTCACCGAGCGCGCAGAGTTCATTGGCGAGGAAGAGCCTGCCGGTTCTGAAGCTGAGCCGAGCGAGGCCGGCGAGGAAGAGCCCGAGCCTTCAGAAAGCTTGCCGCAGGCGGAGCCCCCGGTCCCGCCAAGAAGGCGTCTTCGCAGGGGCGCGGACGTAGCGGGGAGGCAGCCGAGTCAACAGCCGCCGAGCCGCGCGACACGCTCTACCGCGGCAAGCAATTTTGCCACGGGAGCGCCCCACGCAGCAGCGGCAACTGGAGCGGGATCTTCCCGGGCCACCGCCACCGCCCCCGCCAAGCGGGAAAGGGATCCTACTCCTCCGCCTCGCCGCACCGGAAGGGAGCCGGACTTCGATCTTTCCGCGCTCAGCTCCGACGAGGAGGAAGAAGAGTAAGTTTCCTTGGTGCTCTTGTAGTTCTTCAATCTTGCTGTTTTTATCTTGTATCCGACTTCCTTCAATATGGACTCCTTTCTTTTCAGGACGCTGGCCCAGAGAGCGGTGAAGAGGGCCAAGGCCGCGGTGATTGTCATCGAAGATGACCCCACCGTGTCAGCAGGGGGTGGGTCCGAGACCACCTTGACGGACCCGGCAACCACTCCTCAAAACAGCCCCCAGCGCAGCCCCCAGCGTAAATTCATAGTTAGCTTTCTGCTGTTAGGCGCGCATGAGTGCTTTTTCCTTTGTTGATATCTTGCTTGTTGATTTGTGTAGGAGCAGAGCAGCCATATCAGGAGCGCTCGGAAGCTGGTCCCGAAGTGCCATCTGCCTCGTCTACGCCGCCAAGGGAGGAGTTCCCGTTAAGGGAGCGCTCTCCGGCAAGGGGCAGCACCGTCGATCCTGCGGCGGCCGAGACCGCAACTGCAGATCTTGGCACAGGTAACTCACTTGTCCAAAAACTTTCCCTTGGGTTCTTCTTCTTCTGATTTTCTTCTCTTGGATTTTTGATTAATTTTTCTCCCTTCTTCGTTCTTCAGACCCATCTGCTGCTGAGCCAATGGAGACAGAGGGCGCCGGCGAGGAAGGCGCGCATGGCAGCACTGACGACGCCGCCGCCAACGAAGAAGGGGCCGGTGCTGATGAGACCGCCGGCGAGGAGGCCGCCCAGGCTGCCGCCGCAGAGGCCGGCGAGGGGTCGGGCGATCGCACTAACGACCCTGAGGCCGCAGGAGCGCCAGGCGCTGCGCCGACCGCCGATCCCTCTGCCGCTTCTGCGGAGCCGGGCTCCGAGGAGCCCCAGCCGGGCGCCTACTTGAAGGCCGGTGACGATATCTTCATCAAGCTACCCTGGGCGTCGAGCTCCAGGGCGCCGGTCGAGGGGGAAACTTTCGATGATGAGGTGCACGCCTCCGCCGGACTGTCGTTGGTTGACGCGCCCAGCAGCAGTAGTGGCGAGCCTGAGGAGGAGCAGCTACTGCGGAACCTGCTGTCACTCTACCGCGCACGGCAAGCCAAGCTGGCTTCCCGGGAAGCGCTTGTTGCGAAGGCGGGAGTTGATATGGAGAAGCGCGCGGAGGAGCTCCGGGGCCACAATCAAGAAGCTCTCCGGTCCCTGGCATAGGAGCGGGAGCGACTCGACGAGGAGCGCACGGCCTTCCTTCTCGAGAAGGCCGAAGCTGAGGAGGAACAAAGGCTGGCCGCCGAGAAGCAGTCCGCGTGAGAAGGCGAATTGGTGCAGCGGAAGGCCAACATCGACAGCTACGAGGAGGAGCTCGCCGAGCGCGAGCAAGCACTTGGCAGGGTGCTCAAGGAGGCAAAGGACGCTGCCGCAATCGCAGAGGCCGCCAAGAAAGAGCTGGAGGAGAAGGTGGCGCAGCTGGAGGCCAACATTGGGAAGAGCGGCGAGGAGCTTGCCGCGCTCAAGCGTGAGCGTGAGAAGGATGCTGCCGCCCGCGGTGAGCTTCAAGGTCTTCTCACTGTGAGGGCCAAGGAGCTCAGCGCCGCCAAGGATTCCAATGCGGACCTGGAGTTGAAGCTGGCCACGCTGATGCAGACGCTGGAGGCCGCCAAGTAGCGGGAGAAGACCATGTCGGAGAAGGTCAAAGCTGACAAGGCGCTGCTGGAGAGCATCGTAGTTACCCAGAACTCGTTAAGAGATACTGTGGAGCACTGGACCGAGGGTCTGGTGAATATTGCCGCAGTCATCGACGAGGAGCTGGCGCAGCTGGGGATGGAGAACTTTGGGTATCCCTCCGACGAGAATCTCCAACCCAGCGCCAAGCTCAGCTTGTTCTTCAAGGGCGTGGCGACGGCACTCCAGCGGCTCCAGGAGAGGATCCCAAAGCAGCTGGCCGACGAGTCGCGCAAAATCTGCGTCGGGGTTCTCCAGAAGGTGCTGATGAAGGTGGCCTTCCGCAATCCAGGCCTCAGCTTCACCAACGTCCTCAAGTCCTTGCCGCCAGACGCCGATCGGGACGCACTCAAGGCCCTTGTCGCACCCATTGTGGGCAAGGTGAGTGAGATCAAGAGGGTTGAGGGCGACCGCGTAGACTAGGCCGCCCATTTCTTCTTTTCCCTTGTCGCTGCTAATCATGTTATGAAAACAGTCTGTTAGAGCTGCGACAAGTTATCTTGTAATATAACTTTATTTTTGTTATCAATTGCTATGTTATTTCCTCTACTAGATTCCTTCCTTTGTATGTTTTTACCCTACGCTTCTAGGGAACTTGTCGGCGCAGGCACCCGAGCCGCGAGCGCTGGGTGCGGAACGTCAGCAGCCTGCTGGCGGCGCTGCTTCCGACAAGAAACCTTGTCGCGACTAGATGCAGCACACTTAAGTTGTTGAGCAGACTCAAAACAAAGTAAGGGCGCAACTAGCCACGAGTTGGTTCCTCCGCGCACAGGTTTTCCATACAAAGCAGGGTCGTTCGAGGAAGATAACTCAAAAATTTAAAAAGTGATTGCTCAAACTTTGGCGACTTAGCTTTTCTGTCGTTTGCTTCCCGGCAAGGCAAAACTTTGCTTGAACGACGCCTGGTCCATACCACAATCTTCTCCTTCCCCCCCGGCAAACTTGTGTGCGAGGGAACCTTCTTTTCCTTTGTTGAAAAAGAAGAAAGAAGAGAAAATAATGATATGGAGCCCTTCGGCTCGTTATTGCTTACCGGATGTAGGTGCTGCACAAAGTGTCAGATAATCGCATGCAAGAAAGAAACTAATGCATGAAATGGACAAGTTGTGTGGAGCACGTAGGGTTCTATTTATGCATGGGATCTGCGCCCGGCTTTGTACAAAGGATTACATGCAACAGCGGCAAGACTTGTACAAAAGGTGGTTGCCGGAACGGGTTCCGGCAACCGCGCCCTACGGGAAAAACTTACGAAGATGTTCTATGTTCCAGGAGTTGCTCACCGGAATGCCATCTTCGGTCTCAAGGCGGACAGCGCCGGGCCTTGTGACTCATTTCACCCGATAAGGGCCTTCCCACTTCGGCGTCAACTTGTTGGAATTCTTGGCGGACTGAACGCGCCGAAGAACAAGGTCGCCTTCCTCGAAGCTGTTGGCTTTAACTTTGCGGCTATGGTAGCGGCGCAAAGCTTGCTGGTATCGAGCAGCTTGTACAGCAGCCTGAAGACGATCTTCCTCAAGGAGCAGCGCGTCGTCTTGCCGCAGCTGTTCTTGCTCAAGCTCATCATAAGCGAGCACTCGAGGCGATCCGTATACGAGTTCCGTGGGGAGAATTGCCTCTGCTCCATAGACTAGAGCGAAAGGCGTCTGGCCAGTGGCTCGATTTGGCGTCGTTCTGATCGACCAAAGAACCACCGGCAGCTCCTCGATCCAGTTTCTTCCGCACTTGCGCAGCCTGTCGAAAGTTCTGGTCTTGAGCCCGCGCAGCACTTCAGCATTTGCCCTCTCTGCTTGACCGTTGCTTCTCGGATGAGAAACAGAAGCGAAGTAGACCTTGGCGCCAAGGTTTTGGACGTACTGCATGAAGGTGCGGCTCGTGAATTGCGTGCCATTGTCGGTGATGATCCTGTTAGGGATCCTGAAACGACAAACAATTGTCCTGAAGAACTTGACTGCTGACTGTGCTGTCACCTTCCTTACTGGCTGCACTTCCGGCCACTTTGTGAACTTGTTGATTGCGACGTACAAGTACTCAAAGCCCCCGACAGCTCGGGGGAAAGGGCCGAGGATATCGAGCCCCCAGACCGAAAATGGCCAGGATAAAGGGATCGTCTGGAGAGCTTGAGCTGGCTGGTGTATCTGTTTGGAGTGGAACTGGCACGCTTCACACTTGGTTACTTGTGCAGTTGCATCCTGGAGGGCCGTCAGCCAAAAGAAACCTTGCCGGAAAGCTTTGCCGGCAAGTTCTCTTGTGCCAATGTGGTGGCCACATATGCCTCCATGTATCTCTGCCAACAGCTTTTGTCCATCTTCCCGGCAAATACACTTCAATTTCACACCGCTGAGTCTTCTTCTGTACAGTATGCTATTGACAAACTGGTACATACTTGACTACCGGGCTACTTTTTCCGCTTCTTCTTGCTCTTCGGGAAGTTCTCCTGTCTGAAGGAAAAGGACAATCTGTTGTGCCCATGCTGGAGCTTGTGGCTTGACAACTAGGACTAAAGGCACATCTGCTGCTGCGGGAACATCCGCTTCTACGGCAAGGACTTGCGACCCTGCCGAGCTTGATGTTCCCCGGCAAGCTTGCCGGAGCAAAACTTGACGGGAGCGTCTGCTTCAACGGAACAAACCATAAGGCTCGCCGGAGCAGACTGCTCCTCAGCATCCTTGGTGTTGATCTTGGGGACTTTCTTGGCGGCGGCTTCGGGGAGCTCTGCCGGAAAGTAGTCACCAGAAACCAACTTCCTCTTCTTGCTTTGTCCAGTTGATGGTGTTACGGATGGTTGAGTCAACTTGAGCACAAAGATCCCTGGTTCCACAGGTAACTTTAGTGCGGCGCACTTTGACAGGCCATCGGCAATGTCATTCTGAGCTCTTGGGATATGCTCCATCTGTAGGCCGTCAAAGTGCTCTTCTAGCTTCCTCACTTCATCAACATATGCTTCCATCAATGGACTCTGGTAGTTCTTGTTCACTTGGCGGACGACAAGCTGTGAGTCACCCCTGACAATGAGCTTCTTGATCCCAAGGTCTGCTGCAATTCTGAGACCGGCAAGCAATCCTTCATACTCTGCAGTATTGTTGGTTGCTTGCTCCTTGGGAAAGTGCATCTGGACTACGTACTTGAGGTGCTCTCAGGTGGGCGTGACAAGCAGCACGCCCGCACCGGCGCCTTGCAGCGAGAAGGCACCATCAAAGTACATTAGCCACTCTTTGCTTGCCTCTTTGACGGGGATGCTCGTCTCTGGAATTTCTTCATCTGGTGTTGGCGTCCATTCTGCTATGAACTCTGCCAATGCCCTACTTTGGATAGTTGAAGTGCTCTCAAACTTGAGGCCAAAGCTTGACAGTTCCAGCACCCACTCGACAATCCTGCATGTCGCTTCTGGATTTTGCAGTATCCTCTTCAGCGGAAAGCGAGTGACGACTGTGATCTCATGTGCTTGGAAGTAATAGCGCAGCTTTCTCGAGGCCATGAGGAGGCCGAAAAGCAACTTCTGCACACCAGAGTACCTTGATCTAGCCCCCTGTAGAAGGGAACTGACAAAGTAAATTGGACGCTGCACCATTCTCTTCTGCATCTTATCATGCTCCTGCGCAGATCCATCTCTGTCGAGACCAGAGCTTGTCGGCGAAGCCCCCTGCTTGTCGCTGGATGCATCTGCCGTGGTTGCTGGCTCATCATCTGCCTCCCTCTCTGCCACTAACGCAGCACTAACCACTTGATTGGTTGCCGCTATATACAGCAGCAACTTCTCTTGCGGCTTAGGTGCGACAAGTATTGGAGTGGAGGACACGTATCTCTTCAAGTCCTACAGCGCAGCCTCCGCCTCCGGAGTCCATTTTATTGGACCTGCCTTTTTCAAAATTTTGAAAAATGGCAGGGCGCGCTTAGCAAATCTAGAGATAAACCTGCTGAGAGCAGCCACGCAACCGGCAAGCCTTCGTACATCCTTGACGCGCTTTGGTGCTTCGATCTGCTCAATGGCCTTGATCTTGTTGGGATTGGCTTCAATTCCCCGCTGAGACACGAAGAACCCGAGAAGCTTGCTAGATGGGACTCCAAACACGCACTTCTCGGGGTTAAGCTTGAGGTTGATCCTGCGCAGATTTGCAAATGTCTCGTCTAAATCTTGAATCAGGGTCGCCCTGTTCTTGCTTTTGACCACTATGTCATCCATGTAGGCTTCCACATTTTTGTGCATCTGCGGCTCAAAAGCGTGGTGGACTACCCTTGCGAATGTTGAACCAGCATTCTTCAAACCCAAAGGCATCCGTACAAAGCAGTACGTGCCACACGGGGTGATAAATGCGATTTTCTCTTCATCCTCTTCTGCCATGAAGATCTGATGGTATCCTGAGTATGCATCAAGAAATGAAAGCAAATCACATCCGGCTGTGGAGTCAACAATCTGGTCAATGCGCGGCAAGGGAAATGGGTTTTTGGGACAAGCTTTATTAACATCAGTGAAGTCAATACAAAGCCTCCATTTCCCGTCAGCCTTGCGCACGACAACAGGATTGGCCAACCACGTGGGATGGAGCACTCCTCTGACAAGGCCTGCTGCTTCCAACTTCTTGATTTCTTCTGCGATGAATTCTTGGCGCTCCACTGCCTATTTCCTGACTTTCTGCTTGACGGGCCGTGCATGAGGACAAACGGCAAGGTGGTGCTCAAATACTTTCCTGGGAACACCGGGGATATCAGACGGTTTCCACGCAAACACGTCAACATTCGCCCGCAGGAAAACAACGAGTGCGCTTTCCTATCTGGGGTCAAGAGTGGCGCTGATGGTGAAGGTACCACCAGTGCCGTCCTCCTTGGCGGACACCTTCTTGGTCTCAGGTGGAGCTGCCATTGCCTTCTTACACTTGCCGGTGGAGCTCGATGGTGCGTCCTCGACGGTAGCGCAGCACTCCGAAGAGGTGCGCTTGCCGGAGTGGGCATCAGAGCTCTTGCCGGACTTGGTCTTCTTCTTCCCCCCGGGAGCTTCAGCGGCAAGTGTCTTGCGTTCTGCTGCGGCTGCTGCTTCCCGGTAGATCTTGTCGGCACAGATAAGAGCATCCTTCTTGTCGCATAGTGAGAGGCTGCCGTGAACTTGGCGAGTGCCGGACGGCCAAGGATTCCATTGTAAGGTAATGGAAAGTCAGCAACATCAAATGTGACCCTCTCAGTCCTGAAGTTCAGCTGGCTGCCAAATGTTACTGGCAACATGATCTTTCCCTTCGGCTTGCTCCTTCCTGGGTTGATTCCTTGAAATGTACCGGTCTCTTCGAGCTCGCTGTCAGGGATCTGGAGTTTCTGGAGCACCGCGTAGGAGATCAGGTTCAAGCCGGCCACGCCGTCAACTAGCATCTTAGTGACCTTGAGGTTGCGGATTGTTCGTGAAACCAACATCGACAAGCACCCGACCGCAGTTATGCGATCAGGGTGGTCCTCAATATCAAAGATGATAGGCGTGCTGGACCATTTCAGAGGCTTGTGTGACTCGACGGGTGGTTCTGCTGCATTAACTTCCCGCACCCACTGCTTGAGCTGGCGGTGCGAGGTATGCAGAGAAGCACCACCGTCAATGCACAGGACCTCTGTGGCTTTCTGGAACTCCTGCTCATCAGTTTCTTCATCATCCATGTCTTCATCGTCGTCGTCATCTTCATCCTTGTCGTGGCCGCGAGGAGGTCTGTCTCCTTGTCGCTGCTTGGCCTTGCCGCGGCGTCCTCCTCGGCCGGGACGTTTCTTGCCGGATCCCCCAGCACCTTCCTGGGCCTTCTCCTTGTCGCGCCGCTCGTATTCAGCTTTCTGTTGCTCAACAAGCTGCTCGACTTTCCTGTAGCTCTCGAGATCATGGCCCTTGGTGCGGTGGATCTTGCAATACTGCTTGTTGGTGCCGTCCTGCTTGTCGGCGACCGCCACCTCCGCGGCAACCTCCTTGCCGGAGTCACCAGCTTTGGCTTTGTTGGCGCCACCACCGTTGCCGGACTGCTCAACAACTAGCACCTCTTTGCCTTTCTTCTTCCTGTTGTTCCGCTGTTGGTTTTTCCTTGCCGAGGCAGCATCTTCACTGTCAGATCCTCCCGCTCCTACATTCTCTCTGGGGAGTCTCCTCCCTTCCTCAGCACGTGCACACTTGTCGGCCAGTGCATATAACTCACCGACGTCCCTGATCTTGCACATCGCCATTCCCTCCCGCATCCTGTGGTTTCGCACATTCTGATGGAACGCGCTTGTCGGTGTACTAGAGTAAGGGTACCCTATTACCCCGAACTCGTGCATGGGCAGTTGCAGCGCCCCGCGGCAAGGCTTGCCGGGTGACCGCCAGGACCCTCCGTGTTTCCCTTGAAGACCATTCAAGAACAAAGTACTCAAACCAAGGCACCGGCAAGAGGAGCTTGCCGGGAAGGCCAACCAAGGCCCCGGCAAGAGGATCTTGCCGGGAAGAGACAAGACCCCGGCAAGAGGAGCTTGCCGGGAAGACCACTCAAGGCATACCAAGAAAGCTTGCCGCGACGCGCCCTGCGTCCCAGCAAGATCCGGCGAGCGACAAGCTTCCGGACGCAACAAGACGACAGCCACGGCAAGGAGCTTGCCGCGGGAAACCCCCACTTCGTGCCCGCGCTCCAGCTCACCGGCTAACGTGTCGCTCTGGGACTCTCCCAAGCACATGTGGCGGGAGGCCGTGCAGCCAGGGGTACGTGGTGGCAAGCAGAGATGAAGGGAAGCCCATCGTGGCAAGCGGTGGCACTCCTAACGGTCACCCTTTGCACTGTTTAGGAGACTCAGACATGCATTTAATGCCCTTGTCCCCTGCCGTCAGAGTTAGGTAGGGTGCACTGTATCCACAGTAGCGGTAGTTGCACCTACCGCATCCTTTTCCATTTTTACCCTTCTAGTCTACGTTGCCACCTGTAGGTGACCCCTTGAAAGTATAAAAGGAGGCCCTAGCGCAACGTAGAAGGGGTTCCGCGGTTCCACGGTTCTGCGATTCGAGGAACACTCTCAGGCTCAGTCTGGCAGCGTCCATTGCTCCTGAGCAAGAATCCAATATACACAAACAAGCAGCAGTAGGGTTTTACGCATCCGTGCGGCCCGAAGCTGGGTAAAAATCGCCCCGCGTGCACTGCCTCGATCCGCTCTTTGTGCGCTCTTCGCCCCCCACCGAACCGAAAGGGGCCCTATCCCCATAGGTGTCGGCGGGAATCAGCATCGCCCCCGACATCTCTGGCGCGCCAGGTAGGGGGCGTCGAGATCGTGCGAACCCGATCCGGCGTGCACGCAAAGCTAGATCTTCATCATCATGGCTCCCAAGGAGCGGGCGAGCAAAAGAACAACGCCAGTGCGGCAACAGAAAAAGCTAAGTCATGCAAACTTTAGATATTTCTTTTCTACATAAGGTTATCCGCCTCGGAGATCTTGTTCTTTGTACGGAAAACCTGTGCGCGAAGGAATCAACTCGTAGCTAGCCGCGCCCTTACTTTGTTTCGAGTCTGCTCAACAACTTAAGTGAGCTGCTAGCGCCCTTACTTTGCTTCGAGTCCGCTCAGCAACTTAAGTGAGCCGCTAGCGCCCTTACTTTGTTTTCGAGTCCGCTCAACAACTTAAGCGAGCTGCAGCTAGTTGCGACAAGATTGCTTGTCGGTAGCGACCCCGCCAGCAGGATGCTGAAGTTCCACACTCGGCGCTCGCAGCAAGGGTGCCTGCACCGGCAAGTTTCCCTAGAAAGCGTAGGGTGGACGTACAAAGAGGGGTTGAACAGGAAGATAGCATGCGCTATTTATTTGAGATTTCTGCATAGACCTGTATAAAGAGGGGTTGAACAGGAAGGGAGCCTTCTCGGGGCTAGTTGCGCTCCATGTTGCCTCGACTCCACTCGGCAACTTGTGCGGTTGCGCTAGAACCAAGAAGGTAATCCTTTCCGGGAGGCGTTGTTCCCGAATAGCCGCTAAGGGCCCGTTCCCTCCAGCGCTACTGGCTGGATCGTACGCACCGGAAAGCATTCCAACAGGCATAGGGAATATGCAGCAAAAGTCGAAACTCGCGAGCAAGTTGAGTGCACTTCGGATGCTAATCACTTGCTATGTTTGAACGCAGTTATGGCCCGGGGGCTGGCAACGCCCTTAGGGCCAATATCTCCAGTGTCAAGAACGACGACGCTCTTCGCCATAAGCCTTTCCGGCAACGATCCTGCCGAGAGCCGGTGTCAAGAGCGACGAAGTTCTTCTCCCTAAGTCTTCCTGGCAACCAGCTTGCCGGAAGCCGGCATCGAGGACGTCAAAGTTCTCTGCTGAAGATAAAAGTCTTCCTGGCAACCAGCTTGCCGGAAGCCGGCATCGAGAACGTCAAAGTTCTCTGCTGAAGATAAAAGTCTTCCTGGCAACCAGCTTGCTAGAAGCCGGCATCGAGAACGTCAAAGTTCTCTGCTGAAAATAAAAGTCTTCCTGGCAACCAGCTTGCCGGAAGCCGGCATCGAGAACGTCAAAGTTCTCTGCTGAAGATAAAAGTCTTCCTGGCAACCAGCTTGTCGGAAGCCGACATCGAGAACGTCAAAGTTATCTACTGAAGATAAAACTCTTCCTGGCAACCAGCTTG
>NC_057800.1:537568135-537590082 GCF_018294505.1 Triticum aestivum
AGCTTGCCGGAAGCCGGCATCGAGAACGTCAAAATTCTCTGCTGAAGATAAAAGTCTTCTTGGCAACCAGCTTGCCGAAAGCCGGCATCGAGAACGTCAAAGTTCTCTGCTGAAGATAAAAGTCTTCCTGGCAACCAGCTTGCCGGAAGCCGGCATCGAGAACGTCAAAGTTCTCTGCTGAAGATAAAAGTCTTCCTGGCAACCAGCTTGCCGGAAGCCGGCATCGAGAACGTCAAAGTTCTCTGCTGAAGATAAAAGCCTTCCTGGCAACCAGCTTGCCGGAAGCCAGCATCGAGAACGTCGAAGTTCTCTGCTGAAGATAAAAGCCTTTCTGGCAAGCCAGTATCGCTGGGGGCTGTGAGTGCCAAGGATCGTCCACGGCAAATCAGAGTTGCCGGGGGCTGCACTATCAGATAAGTTTTTCGTCCCTCATCATGCATCCTCTTATGGACTGGGGAAAGCAAAACCACGTTCCTCCCTGGAAACTGCCGTGCTCCCCCGACTCTAGGCCCTGGGGCTCGTTCTCGGGGCCAAGATTGGTCGTAGTCGCGACAGCAAAGGGATGGAACGAGGATACCGCACCCACCTCGTTCCTATCTCCGTCAAAAGCGTGAGAAAGGTCGAGCGACGTGGGAAGGCGGCAAGGTCTGTTGCCGGGAGAAAAATTGTCTGTCTGAGGGATACTAAGGATTTGCTCCTTGGCGTGGGTTTAACTCGCGAGACAAATAACCCGGCAAACATTCTCTTTTCATTAAAAAAACATCCCACTCAGGTACAGTCCATAGAGGATGAAAAACATGAAAGAGAGGATTACAAGTTCTAGATACAGCTAAGGCCCAAAGGCTTACAAACTAAAAAGATAAGATGCCCGTAATCCCTTTCCTGTCCCCCTTTTCAGGAGGCAGGTCAAGGAGGCGAAAAGGGCAAAAGGAGTGCCTAGGCGAGCTACGGGTGCCAGAAGACACCAAGGGAACATCCCGGGGGCCGTCCGAAGGCTGAACGGCGACGGCGGCGCCGAAAGCGGGGCTCGAAGACGGGGCGACGGGACGTCAGCACGCTGTCGAGGGCACCACGCCCTCGTACTCCGGCTTGACGGCCTTGTCGCCTGCCCTCTTCCCCTTCCGCAGCCTCCCTACGCCAGCCGCCCAAGAAGACGACCCCGGCGAGTTCAAGAAGCCGGTGACGCGGATGATGGGGTCGCTGGTGCCGCGCAAGGCGGCGCCCGACGCCTAGTCGGACCCGCTACTCCGCCGCCCGCTACCCTCGTCGTCGCTGTCGCTCCCCTCCTCGTCGCTCTCGCTCGAGGAGGAGCCTTCGCTATCGGAGGAGCTGTCCACGCAGCACTTCGCCCGAGTGCCGAAGCACCCGAAGGCCTTGACGGAGAGGAGATCACCCTCCATCAACTTAAAATGGAGGGTAAACCCCTCCGTCAAGTTGTGGATGCGGGCGAACGTCTTCCACCCTCGATCAAGATACATCACATTAGGGGCTGGGAATGCAACACGGACTCGCGTGCCGCTGATCCCACAGCCCCTCATGTGCAGTCTCAGCATCTCGGGCGGCTCCACTTCCATCGCGCGCGCAAATGGAGCAGGAAGCCGGAGGCGACGACGAGGCGCCCGACGCAGCCTGACGAAGAACTCGCAAGGATCGTCCCCTATATGGACCACCGTGGGGGGAGAAGCCGCCGGCGGAGGTGAAGCTGACGTGCCGCCCCGTCCGCCTCTTCCCCGAGCGCCTCGACCCCGTCCTCGACCTCGTCCGCGACCTCGCCCCCTCCCTCTTCCCCTCATGGCTGGCTCTGCCACCACAGGCGTGGAAGAGGGAGAGATGCGCTGTCAGACGGCGACCCTCGCCGCCACCGATGTAGGGCCTGGGTTCCCTTTCTCCATGGCAGATGAGAGAAAGGGGAGCAGAAGCTGAAGAAAAGAGAAGATGAGAGAGTGAGGGTTTCTGTGCTCCCATCCCGCTCTTTATAAAGGAGCGAGGTGGGGGCTCGGCCGCCCCGCTCAGCGAATCAGGGCACGAGAAGGGCAGGGAGTTGGGGCCAACCCGCTCGCGACGGCCCAGTTTCCCACTCCACCGTCCGTGACCCCAAACGCATGAGAGCCGCGTGGCGGGGGTGTAGGACTGAGGCGACAGATGAGGCGGCATCGCTCCACCCCGTGAACGCGGGGAGTGGGCGTCCCGAAAACCGCGCACCAGCCCCGTCCAGTAAATGCACCACGCCCTCGCACCTACCTCCGTTTAAGGAGGAGGGCGTAAACCGCCTCCATCATCATGGCCTGACGCATGCTCGAGGGGCTTAGCCCCACGCATGCTTCCCACGATCTCTCCCATGACGCCGCGTCTGACGCGTGCCGTTCTGGGCGTGCGCGGTGGGAGCGGAGTTAGGTTCGGCGTGACCTAGGCCGCGCGTGCCCGTGCACTGTTTTGGGCCTGACCCAACAGCGCTCGGCACCGTGTATGGCCCAGGCCCGGGGGCTCTTGTCGGTGTACTAGAGTAGGGGTACCCTATTACCCCGAACTCGTGCACGGGCAGTTGCAGCGCCCCGCGGCAAGGCTTGCCGGGTGACCGCCAGGACCTTCCGTCTTTCCCTTGAAGACCATTCAAGAACAAAGTATTCAAACCAAGGCCCCGGCAAGAGGAGCTTGCCGGGAAGGCCAACCAAGGCCCCGGCAAGAGGATCTTGCCGGGAAGAGACAAGACCCCGGCAAGAGGAGCTTGCCAGGAAGACCACTCAAGGCATACCAAGAAAGCTTGCCGCGACGCGCCCTGCGCCCCGGCAAGATCTAGCGAGCGACAAGCTTCCGGACGCGACAAGACGACAGCCACGGCAAGGAGCTTGCCGCGGGAAACCCCCACTTCATGCCCGCGCTCCAGCTCACCTGCTAACGTGTCGCTCTGGGACTCTCCCAAGCGCACGTGGCGGGAGGCCGTGCAGCCAGGGGTACGTGGTGGCAAGCAGAGATGAAGGAAGCCCATCGTGGCAAGCGGTGGCACTCCTAACGGTCACCCTTTGCACTGTTTAGGAGACTCAGACAGGCATTTAATGCCCTTGTCCCCTGCCGTCAGAGTTAGGTAGGGTGCACTGTATCCACAGTAGCGGTAGTTGCACCTACCGCATCCTTTTCCATTTTTACCCTTCTAGTCTACGTTGCCACCTGTAGGTGAACCCTTGAAAGTATAAAAGGAGGCCCTAGCGCAACGTAGAAGGGGTTCCGCGGTTCCGCGGTTCCGCGATTCGAGGAACACTCTCAGGCTCAGTCTGGCAGCGTCCATCGCTCCTGAGCAAGAATCCAATATACACAAACAAGCAGCAGTAGGGTTTTACGCATCCGTGCGGCCCGAAGCTGGGTAAAAATCGCCTCGCGTGCACTGCCTCGATCCGCTCTTTGTGCGCTCTCCGCCCCCCACCGAACCGAAAGGGGCCCTGTCCCCATAGGTGTCTGCGGGAATCAGCATCGCCCCCGACAGCGCTGATCACCGCGGCAGGGTGGACGTCTGGGATGTTGTGCTGCACACTGCTGAATCTCTGAATGTACTTGCGCAGGGGCTCTCCTTCCTTCTGGGCGAGCAGATGAAGATCACTCTCCTGGCCATGAGGCTTGTGTCCGCCTGTGAAGGCGCCGATAAACTGATGGCACAGATCAGCCCAAGAGGATATGGAGTTGTCCGGCAAGTGCATGAGCCAGGATCTGACGTTGGGCTTGAGCACCAGCGGGAAGTAGTTGGCAAGGATCTTGTCATCCCGTCCCCCGGCAGCCTGCACCGCAATGGTGTAGATGCTGAGGAACTCCGACGGATGCGTCTTGCCGTCGTACTTCTCCGGTACGTCTGGCTTGAAGTTCTTCGTGCTGGGCCACTGGACTTGCCGCAGCTCACGAGTGAACGCAGGGCAACCTACCGCGTACGGCAGATCGCCTGGTTCCCCTGGCGCATGCATATCAACAGAGGGCCCAGTGCGCTTGTCGGATTGATGCCGCGCTTCTCTTCGGCGCTCGATGCGAGTTCGAGCGTCTTCTTGTTGTCGATCATGAAGAACTTGGCGCTGATCGCGACGAGCTCGTGGATTCGAAGATGCGGTGGAGTCGCTGTCGAGGTGGATCCGGCGAGTCGGCGATCTTGGCCTTCGGGGTGGTGATTGCATGGTAGTTGCACCTCCACCCATTTCGTCGCCACCGGCTCGCGCCCGGCAACCCTGCCGCGGTGGCGACGCGCTCGGCCGCCATGGAGTGTCGCTGTTGGCGTAGCCAATGAGACTCTGAATGGTGGCCCTCCATTCGTCGATCTTGTCTGACGTCGGAGGGTAATCTAGGAGCAGTTGAGCTCGCGCCAAAGCTTCTGCTGGAGTGGTGGGTGGCAGTGGCGGACGGCGCGAGGAGCGGGATGTGCTCGGACTCCTAACTATGTTAGAAGGAGCAGTATCCCGTCCAGGCGACCGTGCCCCGCTCGTGCTAGCATGTTGGCGTGCATGCCGGTCTTGAGCGCCCCGAGATCCACCAGCTTGGTCTTGGCCTATCATGCATATGGCACCGCAAGCGCCATGACGCTGTTGGTCTTGCGCCTCCTGAGAGTGGCGCGGAACATGTACAGTCGCCGAGGTTTGTGCAGCCTTGTCCTTGGACCTGGCAGCATCATAAGCTTCCTCGTCGACGTCCATTCTTCCGCCGGCGTCCACTCCACCACCCGTTTGCTCCAACGGCGGCGGAAGTGACGTGGACGGAGCGGCTGCCGCCGAAGTCTTCTTCTTCGGTGGCATGTTGATGAAGGGAATGAAGATCTAGCTCGTGTGAACGCCGGATCAGGTTCACACAATCTCGACGCCCCCTACCTGGCGCGCTAAAGATGTCGGGGAAACTGATCCACGAACACCAATGGGGCCGGCGGACCGGGCCCCTTTCGGTTCGGCGGGGGGCGGAGATCGCACGAAGAGCAAATCGAGGCGAAGCACACGAGCAGTTTACCCAGCTTCGGAGCTCTCCGGAGAGATAACACTCCTACTGCTGCTTGTCTGGTTCTATTATGTTCTTGCTCGCGAGAGCTAAGTGTTTTCTGGCTCCAGAATGAATCGAACCTCCTCTACGTTGCGCATGGGCCTCCTTTTATATGCTCAAGGGGTCACCGACAGGTGGCAACGCAGAGAAGGGTAAAAACGTAAAAAGCGAGGTAGTTGATACAGTTGCTTGTACAGTGCACCCTACCTAACCCAGACGGCAGGGGACAAGGGAATTAAATGCCCGTCTGGGTCGCCCAAACAGTGCAGAAAAGGACCATTAGGGGCGCCACCGTTCACCACGATGGTGATCTTGTCAGCTTCGCATGCCACTGCGCACCGCTGGCTGCACAGCCTCCCGCCACGCGCGCCTGGAGAGGCCCCCAGGGCGACACGTTGGTGGATGCGCTGGAGCGTGGGCACAGAGTGGCCGCCTGCCGCGGCAAGCGCCTTGCCGCTGTTGTTATCTTGTCGGGTCCGGAAGCTTGTCGCTCACTGGGCCTCGAGGTACCTTGGTTGGTCTTCCCGGCAAGCTCCTCTTGCCGGGGCCTTGTCTCCTGAGCTTAAATACTTTGTTCTTGAATGGCTCCAAGGGAACCACGGAGGATCTTGGCGTTCGCCTGGCAACCCTTGCCGCGGGGTGCTGCAACTGCCCGTGCACAAGTTCGAGGTACTAGGGTACCCCTATTCTAGTACACCGACACTCCATAACGTAGTACAAATAATTTTACACTAGAGTTGAACTAGCTCTACAAGCTAGTTCAAATAATTTTACACAAGAGTTGAAATAGCTCTATAGGCTAGTTCAAATAATTTTACACTAGAGTAGAACTAGCTCTATAACCTAGTACAAATACTTTTACACTAGAGTTAAACTAGCTCTACAAGCTAGTTCAAATAATTTTACACTAGAGTTGAACTAGCTCTACAGGCTAGTACAAATAATTTTACACTGGAGTTGAATTAGCTCTATGACCTAGTACAAATAATTTTACATTAGAGTTGAACTAGCTCTACAAACTAGTTCAAATAATTTTACACTAGAGTTGAACCAGCTCTACAGGCTAGTTCAAATAGTTTTACACTACTGCTAAACGAGCTCTATAAGCTAGTTTAAATAATTTTACACTAGAGTTGAACTAGCTCTATAACCTAGTACAAATAATTTTACGCTAGAGTTGAACTAGCTCTACAGGCTAGGTCAAATAATTTTACACTAGAGTTGAACTATCTCTATAACCTAGTACAAATAATTTTACACTAGATGTGAACTAGCTCTATAACCTAGGACAAATAATTTTACACTAGTGTTGAACTAGCTCTACAAGCTAGTTCAAATAATTTTACACTAGAGTTGAACTAGCTCTATAACCTAGTAAAATTATTTTACACTAGAGTTGAACCAGCTCTATAACCTAGTTCAAATAATTTTACACTAGAGTTGAACTAGCTCTACAGGCTAGTTCAAATAATTTTACACTAGAGTTGAACTAGCTCTATAACCTAGTACAAATACTTTTACACTAGAGTTAAACTAGCTCTACAAGCAAGTTCAAATAATTTTACAGGAGAGTTGAACTAGCTCTACAGGCTAGTACAAATAATTTTACACTGGAGTTGAATTAGCTCTATGACCTAGTATAAATAATTTTACATTAGAGTTGAACTAGCTCTACAAACTAGTTCAAATAATTTTACACTAGAGTTGAACCAGCTCTACAGGCTAGTTCA
Organism: Triticum aestivum; assembly: GCF_018294505.1. Classification (NCBI taxonomy): domain Eukaryota; kingdom Viridiplantae; phylum Streptophyta; class Magnoliopsida; order Poales; family Poaceae; genus Triticum; species Triticum aestivum. Next base: position 537,574,864 of record NC_057800.1, read on the forward strand.
AATAGTTTTACACTACTGCTAAACGAGCTCTATAAGCTAGTTTAAATAATTTTACACTAGAGTTGAACTAGCTCTATAACCTAGTACAAATAATTTTACGCTAGAGTTGAACTAGCTCTACAGGCTAGGTCAAATAATTTTACACTAGAGTTGAACTATCTCAATAACCTAGTACAAATAATTTTACACTAGATGTGAACTAGCTCTATAACCTAGGACAAATAATTTTACACTAGTGTTGAACTAGCTCTACAAGCTAGTTCAAATAATTTTACACTAGAGTTGAACTAGCTCTATAACCTAGTACAAATAATTTTACACTAGAGTTGAACTAGCTCTATAACCTAGTAAAATTATTTTACACTAGAGTTGAACTAGCTCTATAACCTAGTTCAAATAATTTTACACTAGAGTTGAACTAGCTCTACAGGCTAGTTCAAATAATTTTACACTAGAGTTGAACTAGCTCAATAACCTACTACAAATAATTTTACACTAGATTTCAACTAGCTCTATAACTTAGTACAAATAATTTTACACTACCGTTGAACTAGCTCTATAACCTAGTACAAATAATTTTACACTAGAGTTGAACTAGCTCTATAACCTAGTTCAAATAATTTTACACTAGAGTTGAACTAGCACTATAACCTAGTACAAATAATTTTACACCAGAGTTGAACTAGCTCTACAGGCTAGTTCAAATAGTTTTTCACCAGTGTTGAACTATCCCAACAAGCTAGTTTAAATAATTTTACACTAGAGTTGAACTAGGTCCATAACGTAGTACAAATAATTTTACACTAGAGTTGAACAAGATCTACAAGCTAGTTCAAATAATTTTACACTAGAGTTGAAATAGCTCTATAGGCTAGTTCAAATAATTTAACACTAGAGTTGAACTAGCTCTATAACCTAGTACAAATACTTTTACACTAGAGTTGAACTAGCTCTACAGGCTAGTTCGAATAATTTTACACTAGAGTTGAACTAGCTCTACAGGCTAGTACAAATAATTTTACAATGGAGTTGAATTAGCTCTATGACCTAGTACAAATAATTTTACATTAGAGTTGAACTAGCTCTACAAACTAGTTCAAATAATTTTACACTAGAGTTGAACCGGCTCTACAGGCTAGTTCAAATAGTTTTTAGACTAGTGCTAAACTAGCTCTATAACCTAGTACAAATCATTTTACGCTAGAGTTGAACTAGCTCTACAGGCTAGGTCAAATAATTTTACAGTAGAGTTGAACTATCTGTATAACCTAGTACAAATAATTTTACACTAGATTTGAACTAGCTCTATAACCTCGTATAAATAATTTTACACTAGTGTTGAACTAGCTCTACAAGCTAGTTCAAATAATTTTACACTAGAGTTGAACTAGCTCTATAACCTAGTACAAATAATTTTGCACTAGAGTTGAATAGCTCTACAGGCTAGGTCAAATAATTTTACACTAGAGTTGAACTAGCTCTATAACCTAGTTCAAATAATTTTACACTAGAGTTGAACTAGCTCTACAGGCTAGTTCAAATAATTTTACACTAGAGTTGAACTAGCTCAATAACCTAGTACAAATAATTTTACACTAGATTTCAACTAGCTCTATAACCTAGTATAAATAACTTTACACTACAGTTGAACTAGCTCTATAACCTAGTACAAATAATTTTACACTAGAGTTGAACTAGCTCTATAACCTAGTTCAAATAATTTTACACTAGAGTTGAACTAGCTCTACAGGCTAGTTCAAATAATTTTACACTAGAGTTGAACTAGCTCAATAACCTACTACAAATAATTTTACACTAGATTTCAACTAGCTCTATAATCTGTACAAATAATTTTACACTACCGTTGAACTAGCTCTATAACCTAGTATAAATAATTTTACACTAGAGTTGAACTAGCTCTATAACCTAGTTCAAATAATTTTACACTAGAGTTGAACTAGCACTATAACCTAGTACAAATAATTTTACACCAGAGTTGAACTAGCTCTACAGGCTAGTTCAAATAGTTTTTCACCAGTGTTGAACTATCCCAACAAGCTAGTTTAAATAATTTTACACTAGAGTTGAACTAGGTCCATAACGTAGTACAAATAATTTTACACTAGAGTTGAACAAGATCTACAAGCTAGTTCAAATAATTTTACACTAGAGTTGAAATAGCTCTATAGGCTAGTTCAAATAATTTTACACTAGAGTTGAACTAGCTCTATAACCTAGTACAAATACTTTTACACTAGAGTTGAACTAGCTCTACAGGCTAGTTCGAATAATTTTACACTAGAGTTGAACTAGCTCTACAGGCTAGTACAAATAATTTTACAATGGAGTTGAATTAGCTCTATGACCTAGTACAAATAATTTTACATTAGAGTTGAACTAGCTCTACAAACTAGTTCAAATAATTTTACACTAGAGTTGAACCGGCTCTACAGGCTAGTTCAAATAGTTTTAGACTAGTGCTAAACTAGCTCTATAACCTAGTACAAATCATTTTACGCTAGAGTTGAACTAGTTCTACAGGCTAGGTCAAATAATTTTACAGTAGAGTTGAACTATCTGTATAACCTAGTACAAATAATTTTACACTAGATTTGAACTAGCTCTATAACCTCGTACAAATAATTTTACACTAGTGTTGAACTAGCTCTACAAGCTAGTTCAAATAATTTTACACTAGAGTTGAACTAGGTCTATAACCTAGTACAAATAATTTTGCACTAGAGTTGAATAGCTCTACAGGCTAGGTCAAATAATTTTACACTAGAGTTGAACTAGCTCTATAACCTAGTTCAAATAATTTTACACTAGAGTTGAACTAGCTCTACAGGCTAGTTCAAATAATTTTACACTAGAGTTGAACTAGCTCAATAACCTAGTACAAATAATTTTACACTAGATTTCAACTAGCTCTATAACCTAGTATAAATAACTTTACACTACAGTTGAACTAGCTCTATAACTTAGTACAAATAATTTTACACTAGAGTTGAACTAGCTCTATAACCTAGTTCAAATAATTTTACACTAGAGTTGAACTAGCACTATAACCTAGTATAAATAATTTTACACCAGATTTGAACCAGCTCTATAGGCTAGTTCAAATAGTTTTACACTAGTGCTAAACTAGCTCTATAAGCTAGTTTAAATAATTTTACACTAGAGTTGAACTAGCTCTATAACCTAGTACAAATAATATTACGCTAGAGTCGAACTAGCTCTACAGGCTAGGTCAAGTAATTTTACACTAGAGTTGAACTATCTCTATAACCTAGTACAAGTAATTTTACACTAGATTTGAACTAGCTCTATAACCTAGTACAAATAATTTTACACTAGTGTTGAACTAGCTCTACAAGCTAGTTCAAATAATTTTACACTAGAGTTGAACTAGGTCTATAACCTAGTACAAATAGTTTTGCACTAGCTCTACAAGCTAGGTCAAATAATTTAAAACTAGAGTTGAACTAGCTCTATAACCTAGTTCAAATAATTTTACACTAGAGTTGAACTATCTCTATAGGCTAGTTCAAATAATTTTACACTAGAGTTGAACGAGCTCAATAACCTAGTACAAGTAATTTTACACTAGATTCGAACTAGCTCTATAACCTAGTACAAATAATTTTACACTACAGTTGAACTAGCTCTATAACCTAGTACAAATAATTTTACACTAGAGTTGAACTAGCTCTATAGGCTAGGTTAAATAATTTTACACTAGAGTTGAACTAGCTCTATAACCTAGTTCAAATAATTTTACAGTAGAGTTGAACTAGCACTATAAACTAGTAGAAATAATTTTACACCAGAGTTGAACTAGCTCTACAGGCTAGTTCAAATAGTTTTGCACCAGTGTTGAACTATCTCAACATGCTAGTTTAAATAATTTTACACTAGAGTTGAACTAGCTCGATAACGTACTACAAATAATTTTACACTAGAGTTGCACAAGCTCTACAAGCTAGTTCAAATAATTTTACACTAGAGTTGAAATAGCTCTATAAGCTAGTTCAAATAATTTTACACTAGAGTTGAACAAGCTCAATAACCTAGTACAAATACTTTTACACTAGAGTTGAACTAGCTCTACAAGCTAGTTCAAATAATTTTACACTAGAGTTGAACTAGCTCTACAGGCTAGTACAAATAATTTTACACTGGAGTTGAATTAGCTCTATGACCTAGTACAAATAATTTTACATTAGAGTTGAACTAGCTCTACAAACTAGTTCAAATAATTTTACACTAAAGTTGAACCAGCTCTACAGGCTAGTTCAAATAGTTTTACACTAGTGCTAAACTAGCTCTATAAGCTAGTTTAAATAATTTTACAATAGAGTTGAACTAGCTCTATAACCTAGTACAAATAATTTTATGCTAGAGTTGAACTAGCTCTACAGGCTAGGTCAAATAATTTTACACTAGAGTTGAACTATCTGTATAACCTAGTACAAATAATTGTACACTAGATTTGAACTAGCTCTATAACCTAGTTCAAATAATTTTACACTAGAACTGAACTAGCTCTACAGGCTAGTTCAAATAGTTTTATAGTAGTGTTGAACTAGCTCTACAAGCTAGTTTAAATAATTTTACACTAGAGTTGAACTAGCTCTATAACCTAGTACAAATAATTTTACACTAGAGTTGAACTAGCTTTAGAGGCTAGTTCAAATAATTTTACACTAGAGTTGAACTAGCTCTACAGGCTAGTTCGAATAATTTTACACTAGAGTTGAACTAGCTCTACAGGCTAGTTCAAATAATTTTACACTAGAGTTGAACTACCTCAACAAGCTAGTTCAAATAATTTTACACTAGAGTTGAACTAGCTCTATAACCTAGTTCAAATAAGTTTACACTAGAACTGAACTAGCTATACAGGCTAGTTCCAATAGTTTTACACTAGTGTTGAACTAGCTCTACCAGCTAGTTTAAATAATTTTACACTAGAGTTGAACTAGCTCTATAACCTAGTACAAATAATTTTGCACTAGCTCTACAGGCTAGGTCAAATAATTTTACACTAGAGTTGAACTAGCTCTATAACCTAGTTCAAATAATTTTACACTGGAGTTGAACTATCTCTACAGGCTAGTTCAAATAATTTTACACTTGAGTTGAACTAGCTCAATAACCTAGTACAAATAATTTTACAGTAGATTTGAACTAGCTCTATAACCTAGTATAAATAATTTTACACTGTAGTTGAACTAGCTCTATAACCTAGTACAAATAATTTTACACTAGAGTTGAACTAGCTCTATAGGCTAGGTTAAATAATTTTACACTAGAGTTGAACTAGCTCTATAACCTAGTTCAAATAATTTTACACTAGAGTTGAACTAGCACTATAACCTAGTACAAATAATTTTACACCAGAGTTGAACTAGCTTTATAGGCTAGTTCAAATAGTTTTGCACTAGTGTTGAACTATCTCAACAAGCTAGTTTAAATAATTTTACACTAGAGTTGAACTAGCTCCATAACGTACTACAAATAATTTTACACTAGAGTTGCACAAGCTCTACAAGCTAGTTCAAATAATTTTACACTAGAGTTGAAATATCTCTATAAGCTAGTTCAAATAATTTTACACTAGAGTTGAACTAGCTCTATAACCTAGTACAAATACTTTTACACTAGAGTTGAACTAGCTCTACAAGCTAGTTCAAATAATTTTACACTAGAGTTGAACTAGCTCTACAGGCTAGTACAAATAATTTTACACTAGAGTTGAATTAGCTCTATGACCTAGTACAAATAATTTTACATTAGAGTTGAACTAGCTCTACAAACTAGTTCAAATAATTTTACACTAGAGTTGAACCAGCTCTACAGGCTAGTTCAAATAGTTTTACACTAGTGCTAAACTAGCTCTATAAGCTAGTTTAAATAATTTTACACTAGAGTTGAACTAGCTCTATAACCTAGATCAAATAATTTTATGCTAGAGTAAAACTATCTGTATAACCTAGTACAAATAATTGTACACTAGATTTGAACTAGCTCAATAACTTAGTTCAAATAATTTTACACTAGAACTGAACTAGCTCTACAGGCTAGTTCAAATAGTTTAATAGTAGTGTTGAACTAGCTCTACAAGCTAGTTTAAATAATTTTACACTAGAGTTGAACTAGCTCTATAACCTAGTACAAATAATTTCACACAAGAGTTTAACTAGTTGTATAACCTAGTACAAATAATTTTACACTAGAGTTGAACTAGCTCTATAACCTAGTACAAATAATTTTACACTACAATTGAACTAACTCTATAACCTAGTACAAATAATTTTACATTAGAGTTGAACTAGCTCTATAGGCCAGGTTAAATAATTTTACACTAGAGTTGAACTAGCTCTATAACCTAGTTCAAATAATTTTACACTAGAGTTGAACTAGCACTATAACCTAGTACAAATAATTTTACACCAGAGTTGAACTAGATCTATAGGCTAGTTCAAATAGTTTTGCACCAATGTTGAACTATCTCAACAAGCTACTTTAAATAATTTTACACTAGAATTGAACTAGCTCTACAAGCTAGTTCAAATAATTTTACACTAGAGTTGAAATAGCTCTATAGGCTAGTTCAAATAATTTTCCACTAGAGTAGAACTAGCTCTATAACCTAGTACAAATACTTTTACACTAGAGTTAAACTAGCTCTACAAGCTAGTTCAAATAATTTTACACTAGAATTGAACTAGCTCTACAGGCTAGTACAAAAAATTTTACACTGGAGTTGAATTAGCTCTATGACCTAGTACAAATAATTTTACATTAGAGTTGAACTAGCTCTACAAACTAGTTCAAATAATTTTACACTAGAGTTGAACCAGCTCTACAGACTAGTTCAAATAGTTTTACACTAGTGCTAAACTAGCTCTATAAGCTAGTTTAAATAATTTTACACTAGAGTTGAACTAGCTCTAAAACCTAGTACAAATAATTTTACGCTAGAGTTGAACTAGCTCTACAGGCTAGGTCAAATAATTTTACACTAGAGTTGAACTATCTTTATAATGTAGTACAAATAATTTTACACTAGATGTGAACTAGCTCTGTAACCTAGGACAAATAATTTTACACTAGTGTTGAACTAGCTCTACAAGCTAGTTCAAATGATTTTCTACTAGAATTGAGCTAGCTCTATAACCTAGTACAAATAATTAGAGTTGAACTAGCTCTATAACCTAGTACAAATAATTTTACACTAGAGTTGAACTAGCTCTATAACCTAGTTCAAATAATTTTACACTAGAGTTGAACTAGCTCTACAGGCTAGTTCAAATAATTTTACACTAGAGTTGAACTAGCTCAATAACCTACTACAAATAATTTTACAATAGATTTCAACTAGCTCCATAACCTAGTACAAATAATTTTACACTACCGTTGAACTAGCTCTATAACCTAGTTCAAATAATTTTACACTAGAGTTGAACTAGCACTATAACCTAGTACAAATAATTTTACACCAGAGTTGAACTAGCTCTACAGGCTAGTTCAAATAGTTTTGCACCAGTGTTGAACTATCTCAACAAGCTAGTTTAAATAATTTTACACTAGAGTTGAACTAGCTCCATAACATAGTACAAATAATTTTACACTAGAGTTGAACAAGATCTACAAGCTAGTTCAAATAATTTTACACTATAGTTGAACTATCTCTACAGGCTAGTTCAAATAATTTTACACTAGAGTTGAACTAGCTCAATAACCTAGTACAAATAATTTTACACTAGATTTGAACTAGCTCTATAACCTAGTACAAATAATTTTACACTAGAGTTGAACTAGCTCTATAGGCTAGGTTAAATAATTTTACACTAGAGTTTAACTAGCTCTATAACCTAGTTCAAATAATTTTACAATAGAGTTGAACTAGCACAATAACCTAGTACAAATAATTTTACACCAGAGTTGAACTAGCTCTACAGGCTAGTTCAAATAGTTTTGCACCAGTGTTGAACTATCTCAACAAGCTAGTTTAAATAATTTTACACTAGAGTTGAACTAGCTCCATAACGTACTACAAATAATTTTACACTAGAGTTGCACAAGCTCTACAAGCTAGTTCAAATAATTTTACACTAGAGTTGAAATAGCTCTATAAGCTAGTTCAAATAATTTTACACTAGAGTTGAACTAGCTCTATAACCTAGTACAAATACTTTTACACTAGAGTTGAACTAGCTCTACAAGCTAGTTCAAATAATTTTACACTAGAGTTGAACTAGCTCTACAGGCTAGTACAAATAATTTTACACTAGAGTTGAATTAGCTCTATGACCTAGTACAAATAATTTTACATTAGAGTTGAACTAGCTCTACAAACTAGTTCAAATAATTTTACACTAGAGTTGAACCAGCTCTACAGGCTAGTTCAAATAGTTTTACACTAGTGCTAAACTAGCTCTATAAGCTAGTTTAAATAATTTTACACTAGAGTTGAACTAGCTCTATAACCTAGGTCAAATAATTTTATGCTAGAGTTGAACTATCTGTATAACCTAGTACAAATAATTGTACACTAGATTTGAACTAGCTCTATAACTTAGTTCAAATAATTTTACACTAGAACTGAACTAGCTCTACAGGCTAGTTCAAATAGTTTAATAGTAGTGTTGAACTAGTTGTATAACCTAGTTCAACTAGTTGTATAACCTAGTACAAATAATTTTATACTAGATTTGAACTAGCTCTATAACCTAGTACAAATAATTTTACACTACAATTGAACTAACTCTCTAACCTAGTACAAATAATTTTACATTAGAGTTGAACTAGCTCTATAGGCCAGGTTAAATAATTTTACACTAGAGTTGAACTAGCTCTATAACCTAGTTCAAATAATTTTACACTAGAGTTGAACTAGCACTATAACCTAGTACAAATAATTTTACACCAGAGTTGAACTAGATCTATAGGCTAGTTCAAATAGTTTTGCACCAGTGTTGAACTATCTCAACAAGCTAGTTTAAATAATTTTACACTAGAGTTGAACTAGCTCCATAACGTAGTACAAATAATTTTACACTAGAGTTGAACTAGCTCTACAAGCTAGTTCAAATAATTTTACACTAGAGTTGAAATAGCTCTATAGGCTAGTTCAAATAATTTTCCACTAGAGTAGAACTAGCTCTATAACCTAGTACAAATACTTTTACACTAGAGTTAAACTAGCTCTACAAGCTAGTTCTAATAATTTTACACTAGAATTGAACTAGCTCTACAGGCTAGTACAAATAATTTTACACTGGAGTTGAATTAGCTCTATGACCTAGTACAAATAATTTTACATTAGAGTTGAACTAGCTCTACAAACTAGTTCAAATAATTTTACACTAGAGTTGAACCAGCTCTACAGGCTAGTTCAAATAGTTTTACACTAGTGCTAAACTAGCTCTACAAGCTAGTTTAAATAATTTTACACTAGAGTTGAGCTAGCCCTATAACCTAGTACAAATAATTTTCCGCTAGAGTTGAACTAGCTCTACATGCTAGGTCAAATAATTTTACACTAGAGTTAAACTATCTCTATAACGTAGTACAAATAATTTTACACTAGCTGTGAACTAGCTCTATAACCTAGGACAAATAATTTTACACTAGTGTTGAACTAGCTCTACAAGCTAGTTCAAATAATTTTCCACTAGAATTGAACTAGCTCTATAACCTAGTACAAATAATTAGAGTTGAACTAGCTCTATAACCTAGTACAAATAATTTTACACTAGAGTTGAACTAGCTCTATAACCTAGTTCAAATAATTTTACACTAGAGTTGAACTAGCTCTACAGGCTAGTTCAAATAATTTTACACTAGAGTTGAACTAGCTCAATAACCTACTACAAATAATTTTACACTAGATTTCAACTAGCTCTATAACCTAGTACAAATAATTTTACACTACCGTTGAACTAGCTCTATAACCTAGTTCAAATAATTTTACACTAGAGTTGAACTAGCACTATAACCTAGTACAAATAATTTTACACCAGAGTTGAACTAGCTCTACAGGCTAGTTCAAATAGATTTGCACCAGTGTTGAACTATCTCAACAAGCTAGTTTAAATAATTTTACACTAGAGTTGAACTAGCTCCATAACGTAGTACCAATAATTTTACACTAGAGTTGAACAAGATCTACAAGCTAGTTCAAATAATTTTACACTATAGTTGAACTATCTCTACATGCTAGTTCAAATAATTTTACACTAGAGTTGAACTAGCTCAATAACCTAGTACAAATAATTTTACACTAGATTTGAACTAGCTCTATAACCTAGTACAAATAATTTTACGCTACAGTTGAACTAGCTCTATAACCTAGTACAAATAATTTTACACTAGAGTTGAACTAGCTCTATAGGCTAGGTTAAATAATTTTACACTAGAGTTTAACTAGCTCTATAACCTAGTTCAAATAATTTTACAATAGAGTTGAACTAGCACTATAACCTAGTACAAATAATTTTACACCAGAGTTGAACTAGCTCTACAGGCTAGTTCAAATAGTTTTGCGCCAGTGTTGAACTATCTCAACAAGCTAGTTTAAATAATTTTACACTAGAGTTGAACTAGCTCCATAACGTACTACAAATAATTTTACACTAGAGTTGCACAAGCTCTACAAGCTAGTTCAAATAATTTTACACTAGAGTTAAAATAGCTCTATAAGCTAGTTCAAATAATTTTACACTAGAGTTGAACTAGCTCTATAACCTAGTACATACTTTTACACTAGAGTTGAACTAGCTCTACAAGCTAGTTCAAATAATTTTACACTAGAGTTGAACTAGCTCTACAGGCTAGTATAAATAATTTTACACTAGAGTTGAATTAGCTCTATGACCTAGTACAAATAATTTTACATTAGAGTTGAACTAGCTCTACAAACTAGTTCAAATAATTTTACACTAGAGTTGAACCAGCTCTACAGGCTAGTTCAAATAGTTTTACACTAGTGCTAAACTAGCTCTATAAGCTAGTTTAAATAATTTTACACTAGAGTTGAACTAGCTCTATAACCTAGGTCAAATAATTTTATGCTAGAGTTGAACTATCTGTATAACCTAGTACAAATAATTGTACACTAGATTTGAACTAGCTCTATAACTTAGTTCAAATAATTTTACACTAGAACTGAACTAGCTCTACAGGCTAGTTCAAATAGTTTAATAGTAGTGTTGAACTAGCTCTACAAGCTAGTTTAAATAATTTTACACTAGAGTTGAACTAGCTCTGTAACCTAGTACAAATAATTTCACACAAGAGTTGAACTAGTTGTATAACCTAGTACAAATAATTTTATACTAGAGTTGAACTGGCTCTACAACCTAGTACAAATAATTTTACACTACAATTGAACTAACTCTATAACCTAGTACAAATAATTTTACATTAGAGTTGAACTAGCTCTATAGGCCAGGTTAAATAATTTTACACTAGAGTTGAACTAGCTCTATAACCTAGTACAAATAATTTTACACTACCGTTGAACTAGCTCTATAACCTAGTACAAATAATTTTACACCAGAGTTGAACTAGCTCTACAGGCTAGTTCAAATAGTTTTGCACCAGTGTTGAACTATCTCAACAAGCTAGTTTAAATAATTTTACACTAGAGTTGAACTAGCTCCATAACGTAGTACAAATAATTTTACACTAGAGTTGAACAAGATCTACAAGCTAGTTCAAATAATTTTACACTAGAGTTGAAATAGCTCTATAGGCTAGTTCAAATAATTTTACACTAGAGTTGAACTAGCTCTATAACCTAGTACAAATACTTTTACACTAGAGTTGAACTAGCTCTACAAGCTAGTTCAAATAATTTTACACTAGAGTTGAACTAGCTCTACAGGCTAGTACAAATAATTTTACACTGGAGTTGAATTAGCTCTATGACCTAGTACAAATAATTTTACATTAGAGTTGAACTAGCTCTACAAACTAGTTCAAATAATTTTACACTAGAGTTGAACCAACTCTACAGGCTAGTTCAAATAGTTTTACACTAGTGCTAAACTAGCTCCATAAGCTAGTTTAAATAATTTTACACTAGAGTTGAACTAGCTCTATAACCTAGTACAAATAATTTTACGCTAGAGTTGAACTAGCTCTACAGGCTAGATCAAATAATTTTACACTAGAGTTGAACTATCTCTATAACCTAGTACAAATAATTTTACACTAGATGTGAACTAGCTCTATAACCTAAGACAAATAATTTTACACTAGTGTTGAACTAGCTCTACAAGCTAGTTCAAATAATTTTACACTAGAGTTGAACTAGGTCTATAACCTAGTACAAATAATTTTACACTAGAGTTGAACTAGCTCTATAACCTAGTACAAATAAATCTACACTAGAGTTGAACTAGCTCTATAACCTAGTTCAAATAATTTTACACTAGAGTTGAACTAGCTCTACAGGCTAGTTCAAATAATTTTACACTAGAATTGAACTAGCTCAATAACCTACTACAAATAATTTTACACTAGATTTCAACTAGCTCTATAACCTGGTACACATAACTTTACACTACAGTTGAACTAGCTCTATAACCTAGTACAAATAATTTTACACTAGAGTTGAACTAGCTCTATAACCTAGTTCAAATAATTTTACACTAGAGTTGAACTAGCACTATAACCTAGTACAAATAATTTTACACCAGATTTGAACCAGCTCTACAGGCTAGTTCAAATAGTTTTACACTAGTGCTAAACTAGCTCTATAAGCTAGTTTAAATAATTTTACACTAGAGTTGAACTAGCTCTATAACCTAGTACAAATAATTTTACGCTAGAGTCGAACTAGCTCTACAGGCTAGGTCAAATAATTTTACACTAGAGTTAAACTATCTCTATAACCTAGTACAAATAATTTTACACTAGATTTGAACTATCTCTATAACCTAGTACAAATAATTTTACACTAGTGTTGAACTAGCTCTACAAGCTAGTTCAAATAATTTTACACTAGAGTTGAACTAGCTCTATAACCTAGTACAAATAATTTTGCACTAGCTCTACAGGCTAGGTCAAATAATTTAACACTAGAGTTGAACTAGCTCTGTAACCTAGTTCAAATAATTTTACACTATAGTTGAACTATCTCTACAGGGTAGTTCAAATAATTTTACACTAGAGTTGAAGTAGCTCAATAACCTAGTACAAATGATTTTACACTAGATTTGAACTAGCTCTATAACCTAGTACAAATAATTTTACGCTACAGTTGAACTAGCTCTATAACCTAGTACAAATAATTTTACACTAGAGTTGAACTAGCTCTATAGGCTAGGTTAAATAATTTTACACTAGAGTTGAACTAGCTCTATAACCTAGTTCAAATAATTTTACACTAGAGTTGAACTAGCTCTACAGGCTAGTACAAATAATTTTACACTAGAGTTGAATTAGTTCTATGACCTAGTACAAATAATTTTACATTAGAGTTGAACTAGCTCTACAAACTAGTTCAAATAATTTTACACTAGAGTTGAACCAGCTCTACAGGCTAGTTCAAATAGTTTTACACTAGTGCTAAACTAGCTCTATAAGCTAGTTTAAATAATTTTACACTAAAGTTGAACTAGCTCTATAACCTAGGTCAAATAATTTTATGCTAGAGTTGAACTATCTGTATAACCTAGTACAAATAATTGTACACTAGATTTGAACTAGCTCTATAACTTAGTTCAAATAATTTTACACTAGAACTGAACTAGCTCTACAGGCTAGTTCAAATAGTTTAATAGTAGTGTTGAACTAGCTCTACAAGAAAGTTTAAATAATTTTACACTAGAGTTGAACTAGCTCTATAACCTAGTACAAATAATTTCACACAAGATTTGAACTAGTTGTATAACCTAGTACAAATAATTTTACACTAGAGTTGAACTAGCTCTATAACCTAGTACAAATAATTTTACAGTACAATTGAACTAACTCTATAACCTAGTACAAATAATTTTACATTAGAGTTGAACTAGCTCTATAGGCCAGGTTAAATAATTTTACACTAGAGTTGAACTAGCTCTATAACCTAGTACAAATAATTTTACACTACCGTTGAACTAGCTCTATAACTAGTACAAATAATTTTACACCAGAGTTGAACTAGCTCTACAGGCTAGTTCAAATAGTTTTGCACCAGTGTTGAACTATCTCAACAAGCTAGTTTAAATAATTTTACACTAGAGTTGAACTAGCTCCATAACGTAGTACAAATAATTTTACACTAGAGTTGAACAAGATCTACAAGCTAGTTCAAATAATTTTACACTAGAGTTGAAATAGCTCTATAGGCTAGTTCAAATAATTTTACACTAGAGTTGAACTAGCTCTATAACCTAGTACAAATACTTTTACACTAGAGTTGAACTAGCTCTACAAGCTAGTTCAAATAATTTTACACTAGAGTTGAACTAGCTCTACAGGCTAGTACAAATAATTTTACACTGGAGTTGAATTAGCTCTATGACCTAGTACAAATAATTTTACATTAGAGTTGAACTAGCTCTACAAACTAGTTCAAATAATTTTACACTAGAGTTGAACTAGGTCTATAACCTAGTACAAATAATTTTACACTAGAGTTGAACTAGCTCTATAACCTAGTACAAATAATTCTACACTAGAGTTGAACTAGCTCTATAACCTAGTTCAAATAATTTTACACTAGAGTTGAACTAGCTCTACAGGCTAGTTCAAATAATTTTACACTAGAGTTGAACTAGCTCAATAACCTACTACAAATAATTTTACACTAGATTTCAACTAGCTCTATAACCTGGTACAAATAACTTTACACTACAGTTGAACTAGCTCTATAACCTAGTACAAATAATTTTACACTAGAGTTGAACTAGCTCTATAACCTAGTTCAAATAATTTTACACTAGAGTTGACCTAGCACTATAACCTAGTACAAATAATTTTACACCAGATTTGAACCAGCTCTACAGGCTAGTTAAAATAGTTTTACACTAGTGCTAAACTAGCTCTATAAGCTAGTTTAAATAATTTTACACTAGAGTTGAACTAGCTCTATAACCTAGTACAAATAATTTTACGCTAGAGTCGAACTAGCTCTACAGGCTAGGTCAAATAATTTTACACTAGAGTTAAACTATCTCTATAACCTAGTACAAATAATTTTACACTAGATTTGAACTA
>NC_057800.1:537590092-537592268 GCF_018294505.1 Triticum aestivum
AGGCTAGTTCAAATAATTTTACACTAGAGTTGAACTAGCTCAATAACCTACTACAAATAATTTTACACTAGATTTCAACTAGCTCTATAACCTGGTACAAATAACTTTACACTACAGTTGAACTAGCTCTATAACCTAGTACAAATAATTTTACACTAGAGTTGAACTAGCTCTATAACCTAGTTCAAATAATTTTACACTAGAGTTGACCTAGCACTATAACCTAGTACAAATAATTTTACACCAGATTTGAACCAGCTCTACAGGCTAGTTAAAATAGTTTTACACTAGTGCTAAACTAGCTCTATAAGCTAGTTTAAATAATTTTACACTAGAGTTGAACTAGCTCTATAACCTAGTACAAATAATTTTACACTACCGTTGAACTAGCTCTATAACTAGTACAAATAATTTTACACCAGAGTTGAACTAGCTCTACAGGCTAGTTCAAATAGTTTTGCACCAGTGTTGAACTATCTCAACAAGCTAGTTTAAATAATTTTACACTAGAGTTGAACTAGCTCCATAACGTAGTACAAATAATTTTACACTAGAGTTGAACAAGATCTACAAGCTAGTTCAAATAATTTTACACTAGAGTTGAAATAGCTCTATAGGCTAGTTCAAATAATTTTACACTAGAGTTGAACTAGCTCTATAACCTAGTACAAATACTTTTACACTAGAGTTGAACTAGCTCTACAAGCTAGTTCAAATAATTTTACACTAGAGTTGAACTAGCTCTACAGGCTAGTACAAATAATTTTACACTGGAGTTGAATTAGCTCTATGACCTAGTACAAATAATTTTACATTAGAGTTGAACTAGCTCTACAAACTAGTTCAAATAATTTTACACTAGAGTTGAACTAGCTCTATAGGCTAGTTCAAATAATTTTACACTAGAGTTGAACTAGCTCAATAACCTACTACAAATAATTTTACACTAGATTTCAACTAGCTCTATAACCTGGTACAAATAACTTTACACTACAGTTGAACTAGCTCTATAACCTAGTACAAATAATTTTACACTAGAGTTGAACTAGCTCTATAACCTAGTTCAAATAATTTTACACTAGAGTTGAACTAGCACTATAACCTAGTACAAATAATTTTACACCAGATTTGAACCAGCTCTACAGGCTAGTTCAAGTAGTTTTACACTAGTGCTAAACTAGCTATATAAGCTAGTTTAAATAATTTTACACTAGAGTTGAACTAGCTCTATAACCTAGTACAAATAATTTTACGCTAGAGTCGAACTAGCTCTACAGGCTAGGTCAAATAATTTTACACTAGAGTTAAACTATCTCTATAACCTAGTACAAATAATTTTACACTAGATTTGAACTAGCTCTATAACCAAGTACAAATAATTTTACACTAGTGTTGAACTAGCTCTACAAGCTAGTACAAATAATTTTTCACTAGAGTTGAACTAGCTCTATAACCTAGTACAAATAATTTTGCACTAGCTCTACAGGCTAGGTCAAATAATTTAACACTAGAGTTGAACTAGCTCTATAACCTAGTTCAAATAATTTTACACTATAGTTGAACTATCTCTACAGGCTAGTTCAAATAATTTTACACTAGAGTTGAACTAGCTCTAAAGGCTAGTTCAAATAATTATACACAAGAGTTGAACTAGCTCAATAACCTACTACAAATAATTTTACACTAGATTTCAACTAGCTCTATAACCTGGTACAAATAACTTTACACTACAGTTGAACTAGCTCTATAACCTAGTACAAATAATTTTACACTAGAGTTGAACTAGCTCTATAACCTAGTTCAAATAATTTTACACTAGAGTTGAACTAGCACTATAACCTAGTACAAATAATTTTACACCAGATTTGAACCAGCTCTACAGGCTAGTTCAAATAGTTTTACACTAGTGCTAAACTAGCTCTATAAGCTAGTTTAAATAATTTTACACTAGAGTTGAACTAGCTCTATAACCTAGTACAAATAATTTTACGCTAGAGTCGAACTAGCTCTACAGGCTAGGTCAAATAATTTTACACTAGAGTTAAACTATCTCTATAACCTAGTACAAATAATTTTACACTAGATTTGAACTAGCTCTATAACCTAGTACAAATAATTTTACACTAGTGTTGAACTAGCTCTACAAGCTAGTTCAAATAATTTTACACTAGAGTTG
>NC_057800.1:537592751-537601120 GCF_018294505.1 Triticum aestivum
GCTCTACAGGCTAGGTCAAATAATTTAACACTAGAGTTGAACTAGCTCTATAACCTAGTTCAAATAATTTTACACTATAGTTGAACTATCTCTACAGGCTAGTTCAAATAATGTTACACTACAGTTGAACTAGCTCAATATCCTAGTACAAATAATTTTACACTAGATTTGAACTAGCTCTATAACCTAGTACAAATAATTTTACGCTACAGTTGAACTAGCTCTATAACCTAGTACAAATAATTTTACACTAGAGTTGAACTAGCTTTATAGGCTAGGTTACATAATTTTACACTAGAGTTGAACTAGCTCTATAACCTAGTTCAAATAATTTTACAATAGAGTTGAACTAGCACTATAACCTAGTACAAATAATTTTACACCAGAGTTGAACTAGCTCTACAGGCTAGTTCAAATAGTTTTGCACCCATGTTGAACTATCTCAACAAGCTAGTTTAAATAATTTTACACTAGAGTTGAACTAGCTCCATAACGTACTACAAATAATTTTACACTAGAGTTGCACAAGCTCTACAAGCTAGTTCAAATAATTTTACACTAGAGTTGAAATAGCTCTATAAGCTAGTTCAAATAATTTTACACTAGAGTTGAACTAGCTCTTTAACCTAGTACAAATACTTTTACACTAGAGTTGAACTAGCTCTACAAGCTAGTTCAAATAATTTTACACTAGAGTTGAACTAGCTCTACAGGCTAGTACAAATAATTTTACACTGGAGTTGAATTAGCTCTATGACCTAGTACAAATAATTTTACATTAGAGTTGAACTAGCTCTACAAACTAGTTCAAATAATTTTACACTAAAGTTGAACCAGCTCTACAGGCTAGTTCAAATAGTTTTACACTAGTGCTAAACTAGCTCTATAAGCTAGTTTAAATAATTTTACACTAGAGTTGAACTAGCTGTATAACCTAGTCCAAATAATTTTATGCTAGAGTTGAACTAGCTCTACAGGCTAGGTCAAATAATTTTACACTAGAGTTGAACTATCTGTATAACCTAGTACAAATAATTGTACACTAGATTTGAACTAGCTCTATAACCTAGTTCCAATAATTTTACACTAGAACTGAACTAGCTCTACAGGCTAGTTCAAATAGTTTTATTGTAGTGTTGAACTAGCTCTACAAGCTAGTTTAAATAATTTTACACTAGAGTTGAACTAGCTCTATAACCTAGTACAAATAATTTTACACTAGAGTTGAACTAGCTTTAGAGGCTAGTTCAAATAATTTTACACTAGAGTTGAACTAGCTCTACAGGCTAGTTCGAATAATTTTACACTAGAGTTGAACTAGCTCTACAGGCTAGTTCAAATAATTTTACACTAGAGTTGAACTACCTCAACAAGCTAGTTCAAATAATTTTACACTAGAGTTGAACTAGCTCTATAACCTAGTTCAAATAATTTTACACTAGAACTGAACTAGCTATACAGGCTAGTTCCAATAGTTTTACACTAGTGTTGAACTAGCTCTACAAGCTAGCTTAAATAATTTTACACTAGTGTTGAACTAGCTCTATAACCTAGTGCAAATAATTTTACACTAGAGTTTCTCCTGCTCTATAACCTAGTACAAATAATTTTACACTAGTGTTGAACTAGATCTACAAGCTAGTTCAAATAATTTTAAAATAGAGTTGAACTAGCTCTACACCTAGCTCTAGAGGCTAGTTCAAATAGTTTTACACTAGATTTGAACTAGCTCTGTAACCTACTACAAATACACTATAGTTGAACTAGCTCTATACCTAGTACACATAATTCTACACTTGAGTTGAAGTAGCTCTCTTACCTAGTACACAATATTTTACACTAGAGTCAAACTAGCTCTACAAGCTAGTTCAAATAATTTTCCAGTAGAGTTGAACTAGCTCTATAGGCTAGTTGAAATAATTTTACACTACCGTTTAACTAGCTCTACAGGCTAGTTCAAATAATTTTACACTAGAGTTGAACTAGCTCTATAACCTAGTACAAATAATTTTGCACTAGCTCTACAGGCTAGGTCAAATAATTTTACACTAGAGTTGAACTAGCTCTATAACCTAGTTCAAATAATTTTACACTAGAGTTGAACTATCTCTACAGGCTAGTTCAAATAATTTTACACTAGAGTTGAACTAGCTCAATAACCTAGTACAAATATTTTTACACTAGATTTGAACTAGCTCTATAACCTAGTATAAATAATTTTACACTGCAGTTGAACTAGCTCTATAACCTAGTACAAATAATTTTACACTAGAGTTGAACTAGCTCTATAGGCTAGGTTAAATAATTTTACACTAGAGTTGAACTAGCTCTATAACCTAGTTCAAATAATTTTACACTAGAGTTGAACTAGCACTATAACCTAGTACAAATAATTTTACACCAGAGTTGAACTAGCTCTACAGGCTAGTTCAAATAGTTTTGCACCAGTGTTGAACTATCTCAACAAGCTAGTTTAAATAATTTTACACTAGAGTTGAACTAGCTCCATAACGTACTACAAATAATTTTACACTAGAGTTGCACAAGCTCTACAAGATAGTTCAAATAATTTTACACTAGAGTTGAACTAGCTCTATAACCTAGTACAAATACTTTTACACTAGAGTTGAACTAGCTCTACAAGCTAGTTCAAATAAATTTACACTAGAGTTGAACTAGCTCTACAGGCTAGTACAAATAATTTTACACTAGAGTTGAATTAGCTCTATGACCTAGTACAAATAATTTTACATTAGAGTTGAACTAGCTCTACAAACTAGTTCAAATAATTTTACACTAAAGTTGAACCAGCTCTACAGGCTAGTTCATATAGTTTTACACTAGTGCTAAACTAGCTCTATAAGCTAGTTTAAATAATTTTACACTAGAGTTGAACTAGCTCTATAACCTAGTGCAAATAATTTTACGCTAGAGTTGAACTAGCTCTACAGGCTAGGTCAAATAATTTTACACTAGAGTTGAACTATCTGTATAAACTAGTACAAATAATTGTACACTAGATTTGAACTAGCTCTATAACTTAGTTCAAATAATTTTACACTAGAACTGAACTAGCTCTACAGGCTAGTTCAAATAGTTTAATAGTAGTGTCGAACTAGCTCTACAAGCTAGTTTAAATAATTTTACACTAGAGTTGAACTAGCTCTATAACCTAGTACAAATAATTTTACACTAGAGTTGAACTAGCTTTAGAGGCTAGTTCAAATAATTTTACAGTGGAGTTGAACTAGCTCTACAGGCTAGTTCGAATAATTTTATACTAGAGTTGAACTAGCTCTACAGGCTAGTTCAAATAATTTTACACTAGAGTTGAACTACCTCAACAAGCTAGTTCAAATAATTTTACACTAGAGTTGAACTAGCTCTATAACCTAGTTCAAATAATTTTACACTAGAACTGAACTAGCTATACAGGCTAGTTCCAATAGTTTTACACTAGTGTTGAACTAGCTCTACAAGATAGTTTAAATAATTTTACACTAGTGTTGAACTAGCTCTATAACCTAGTTCAAATAATTTTACACTAGAGTTTCTCCTGCTCTATAACCTAGTACAAATAATTTTACACTAGTGTTGAACTAGATCTACAAGCTTGTTCAAATAATTTTACAATAGAGTTGAACTAGCTCTACAAGCTAGTTCAAATAATTCTACAGTAGAGTGGAACTAGCTTTAGAGGCTAGTTAAAATGGTTTTACACTAGAGTTGAACTACCTCTATAACCTAGTTCAAATAATTTTACACTAGAACTGAACTAGCTATGCAGGCTAGTTCCAATAGTTTTACACTAGTGTTGAACTAGCTCTATAACCTAGTACAAATAATTTTATACTAGAGTTGAACTAGCTATATAACCTAGGACACATTATTTTACACTAGAGTTGAACTAACGCTACTAGCTAGTGCAAATAATTTTCCACAATAGTTGGAATAGCTCTATAGGCTATTTCAAATAATTTTTCCCTATAGTTGAACTAGCTCTATAACTTAGCACAAATAATTTTACACTAGAGTTGAACTAGCTTTACAGGCTACTTCAAATAATTTGACACTAGAGTTGAACTAGCTCTATAACATAGTACAAATAATTTTAGACTAGAGTTGACTAGCTCTACACGCTAGTTCAAATATTTTTGCACTAGAGTTGAACTAGCTCAACATGCTAGTTCAAATAATTCTACACAAGAGTTGAACTAGCTCCATAACCTAGTACAAATAATTTTACACTAGAGCTAAACTAGCTCTATAAGCTAGTTTAAATAATTTTACACCAGAGTTGAACTAGCTCTATAACCTAGTACAAATAATTTTACGCTAGTGTTGAACTAGATCTACAGGCTAGGTCAAATAATTTTACACTAGAGTTGAACTATCTCTATAACCTAGTACAAATAATTTTGCACTAGATTTGAACTAGCTCTATAACCTAGTACAAATAATTTTACACTAGTGTTGAACTAGCTCTACAAGCTAGTTCAAATAATTTTACACTAGAGTTGAACTAGCTCTATAACCTAGTACAAATAATTTTACACTAGAGTTGAACAAGCTCTATAGGCCAGTTCAAATAATTTTAAACTAGAGTTGAACTAGCTCTACAGGCTAGTTCAAATAATTTTACACTAGAGTTGAACTAGCTCTACAGGATAGTTCAATAATTTTAGACTAGAGTTGAATTAGCTCTATAACCTAGTACAAATAATTTTACACTAGAGTTGAACTAGCTCTACAGTGTAGTTCAAATAATTTTACACTAGAGTTGAACTAGCTCTAAAGGCTAGTTCAAATGATTTTACACTAGAGTTGAACTAGCTCTATAACCTAGTACAAATAATTATACACAAGAGTTGAAGTAGCTCTACGGACTAGTTCAAATAATTTTACACTGCAGTTGTACTAGCTCTATAACCTGGAACAAATAATTTTACACTAGAGTTGAACTAGCTCTACAACCTAGTTCAAATAATTTTACACTAGAACTGCACTAGCTCTACATGCTAGTTCAAATAGTTTTACAGTAGTATTGAACTTGCTCTACAATCTAGTTTAAATAATTTTACACTAGAGTTGAACTAGCACTGTAACCTAGTACAAATAATTTTACACTAGAGTTGAACTAGCTCTACAGGCCAGTTCAAATAATTTTACACTAGAGTTGAACTAGCTCTATAACCTAGTACAAATAATTTTACACTAGAGTTGAACTAGCTCTACTTGCTAGTTCAAATAATTTTACACTAGTGTTGAACTAGCTCAACAAACTAGTTCAAATAATTTTACACTAGAGTTGAACTAGCTCTATAACCTAGTACAAATAATTTTACTCTAGATTTGAACTAGCTCTACAGGCTAGTTCTAATAATTTTACACTAGAACTGAACTAGCTCTAACAAGCTAGTTCAAATAGTTTTACACTATTGTTGAACTAGCTCTACAAGCTAGTTTAAACAAATTTACACAAGAGTTGAACTAGCTCTATGCCCTAGTACACATAGTTTTACACTAGAGTGGAACTAGCTCTACAAGAAAGTTCGAATAATTTTACACTAGAGTTGAACTAGCTCTGTAGGCTAGTTCAAATAATTCTACACTAGAGTTGAACTAGCTCTATAGGCTAGTTCAAATAATTTTACAATAGAGTTGAACTAGCTCTATAGGCTAGTTCAAATAATTTTATACTAGAGTTGAACTAGCTCTACAAGCTAGTTCAAATAATTATACACTAGAGTTGAACAAGCTATACATGCTAGTTCAAATAATTTTACACTAGAGTTGAACTAGCTCAACAAGCTAGTTTAAATAATTTTACACTAGAGTTGAACTAGCTCTATAACCTAGTACAAATAATTTTACACTAGATTTGAACTAGCTCTACAGGCTAGTTCAAATAATTTTACACTAGAGTTGGACTAGCTCTATAAGCTAGTACAAATAATTTTACACTAGAGTTGGACTAGCTCTACAACCTAGTTCAAATAATTTTACACTAGAACCTAACTAGTTCTCCAAGCTAGTTCAAATAGTTTTACACTAGTGTTGAACTAGCTCTTCAAGCTAGTTTAAATAATTTTACACTAGAGTTGAACTAGCTCGATAACCTAGTAAAATAATTTTACACTGGAGTTGAACAAGCTCTATAACCAAGTACAAATAATTTTACACTAGAGTTGCTCTAGCTCGATAACCTAGAACAAATAATTTTACACTAGTGTTGAACTAGCTCTATAAGCTAGTCCAAATAATTTTACAATAGAGTTAAACTAGCTCTACAAGCTAGTTCAAATATTTTTACACTACAGTGGACCTAGCTCTATAGGCTAGTTTAAATAGTTTTACACTAGATTTGAACTAGCTCTGTAACCTACTACAAATACACTATAGTTGAACTAGCTCTATACCTAGTACACATAATTCTACACTAGAGTTGAAATAGCTCTATTACCTAGTACACATAATTCTACATTAGAGTTGAAGTAGCTCTACAGGCTAGTTCAAATAGTTTTACACTAGTGCTAAACTAGCTCTATAAGCTAGTTTAAATAATTTTACACCAGAGTTGAACTAGCTCTATAACCTAGTACAAATAATTTTACACTAGACTTGAACTAGCTCTACAGGCTAGGTCAAATAATTTTACACTAGAGTTGAACTATCTCTATAACCTAGCACAAATAATTTTACACTAGATTTGAACTAGCTCTACAGGCTAGTTCTAATAATTTTACACTAGAACTGAACTAGCTCTAACAAGCTAGTTCAAATAGTTTTACACTATTGTTGAACTAGCTCTACAAGCTAGTTTAAAAAAATTACACTAGAGTTGAACTAGCTCTATGCCCTAGTACACATAGTTTTACACTAGAGTGGAACTAGCTCTACAAGAAAGTTCGAATAATTTTACACTAGAGTTGAACTAGCTCTGTAGGCTAGTTCAAATAATTCTACACTAGAGTTGAACTAGCTCTACAGGCTAGTTCAAATAATTTTACAATAGAGTTGAACTAGCTCTATAGGCTAGTTCAAATAATTTTATACTAGAGTTGAACTAGCTCTACAAGCTAGTTCAAATAATTATACACTAGAGTTGAACAAGCTCTACATGCTAGTTCAAATAATTTTACACTAGGGTTGAACTAGCTCAACAAGCTAGTTTAAATAATTTTACACTAGAGTTGAACTAGCTCTATAACCTAGTACAAATAATTTTACACTAGATTTGAACTAGCTCTATAGGCTAGTTCAAATAATTTTACACTAGAGTTGGACTAGCTCTACAACCTAGTTCAAATAATTTTACACTAGAACCTAACTAATTCTACAAGCTAGTTCAAATAGTTTTACACTAGTGTTGAACTAGCTCTTCAAGCTAGTTTAAATAATTTTACACTAGAGTTGAACTAGCTCGATAACCTAGTACAAATAATTTTACACTGGAGTTGAACAAGCTCTATAACCTAGTACAAATAATTTTACACTAGAACCTAACTAGTTCTACAAGCTAGTTCAAATAGTTTTACACTAGTGCTAAACTAGCTCTATAAGCCAGTTTAAATAATTTTACACCAGAGTTGACTAGCTCTATAACCTAGTACAAATAATTTTACAGTAGAGTTGAACAACTCTACAGGCTAGGTCAAATAATTTTACACTAGAGTTGAACTATCTCTATAACCTAGTATAAATAATTTTACACTAGATTTGAACTAGCTCTATAACCTAGTACAAATAATTATACACTAGTGTTGAACTAGCTCTACAAGCTAGTTCAGATAATTTTACACTAGAGTTGAACAAACTCTATAACCTTGTACAAATAATTTTGCACTAGAGTTGAACTAGCTCTACAGGCTAGGTCAAATAATTTTACACTAGAGTTGAACTAGCTCTAAAACCTAGTTCAAATAATTTTACACTAGAGTTGAACTAGCTCTACAGGCTAGTTAAAATAATTTTACACTAGAGTTGAACTAGCTCTATAACCTAGTACAAATAATTTTACACAAGAGTTGAACTAGTTCTATAGGCTAGTTCAAATAATTTTACACTAGAGTTGAACTAGCTCTGTAACCTAGTACAAAGAATTTTACACTATAGTTGAACTAGCTCTATGAACTAGTACAAAAAATACACTAGAGTTGAACTAGCTATATAACCTAGTACAAATAATTTCACACTAGAGTTGAACTAGTTGTATAACCTAGTAGAAATAATTTTACACTAGAGTTGAACTAGCTCTATAACCTAGTACAAATAATTTTACACTACAGTTGAACTAGCTCTATAACCTAGTACAAATAATTTTACACTAGAGTTGAACTAGCTCTATATGCTAGGTTGAATAATTTTAC
>NC_057800.1:537601473-537633363 GCF_018294505.1 Triticum aestivum
CTATAGGCTAGTTCAAATAATTTTACACTAGAGTTGAACTAGTTCCGTAACCTAGTACAAAGAATTTTACACTATAGTTGAACTAGCTCTATGAACTAGTACAAAAAAATAAACTAGAGTTGAACTAGCTATATAACCTAGTAGAAATAATTTCGCACTAGAGTTGAACTAGTTGTATAACCTAGTACAAATAATTTTACACTAGAGTTGAACTAGCTCTATAACCTAGTACAAATAATTTTACACTACAGTTGAACTAGCTCTATAACCTAGTACAAATAATTTTACACTAGAGTTGAACTAGCTCTATAGGCTAGGTTGAATAATTTTACACTAGAGTTGAACTAGCTCTATAACCTAGTTCAAATAATTTTACACTAGAGTTGAACTAGCACTATAACCTAGTACAAATAATTTTACACCAGAGTTGAACTAGCTCTACAGGCTAGTTCAAATAGTTTTGCACCAAATGTTGAACTATCTCAACAAGCTAGTTTAAATAATTTTACACTAGAGTTGAACTAGCTCCATAATGTAGTACAAATAATTTTACACTAGAGTTGAACAAGCTCTACAAGCTAGTTCAAATAATTTTACACTAGAGTTGAAATAGCTCTATAACCTAGTACAAATAATTTTACACTAGATTTGAACTAGCTCTATAACCTAGTACAAATACTTTTACACTAGAGTTGAACTAGCTCTACAGGCTAGTACAAATAATTTTACACTAGAGTTGAATTAGCTCTATGACCTAGTACAAATAATTTTACACTAGAGTTGAACTAGCTCTATAACCTAGTACAAATAATTTTACACTAGATTTGAACTAGCTCTACAGGCTAGTTCAAATAATTTTACACTAGAGTTGGACTATCTCTACAACCTAGTTCAAATAATTTTACACTGGAACCTAACTAATTCTACAAGCTAGTTCAAATAGTTTTACACTAGTGTTGAACTAGCTCTTCAAGCTAGTTTAAATAATTTTACACTAGAGTTGAACTAGCTCGATAACCTAGTACAAATAATTTTACACTGGAGTTGAACAAGCTCTATAACCTAGTACGAATAATTTTACACTAGAACCTAACTAGTTCTACAAGCTAGTTCAAATAGTTTTACACTAGTGCTAAACTAGCTCTATAAGCTAGTTTAAATAATTTTACACCAGAGTTGACTAGCTCTATAACCTAGTACAAATAATTTTACACTAGAGTTGAACTAGCTCTACAGGCTAGGTCAAATAATTTTACACTAGAGTTGAACTATCTCTATAACCTTGTACAAATAATTTTACACTAGATTTAAACTACCTCTATAACCTAGTACAAATAATTATACACTAGTGTTGAACTATCTCTACAAGCTAGTTCAAATAATTTTACACTAGAGTTGAACAAACTCTATAACCTAGTACAAATAATTTTGCACTAGAGTTGAACTAGCTCTACAGGCTAGGTCAAATAATTTTACACTAGAGTTGAACTAGCTCTATAACCTAGTTCAAATAATTTTACACTAGAGTTGAACTAGCTCTAGAGGCTAGTTAAAATAATTTTACACTAGAGTTGAACTAGCTCTATAACCTAGTACAAATAAGTTTACACTAGAGTTGAACTAGTTCTATAGGCTAGTTAAAATAATTTTACACTAGAGTTGAACTAGCTCTGTAACCTAGTACAAAGAATTTTACACTATAGTTAAACTAGCTCTATGAACTAGTACAAAAAATACACTAGAGGTGAACTAGCTATATAACCTAGTACAAATAATTTCACACTAGAGTTGAACTAGTTGTATAACCTAGTACAAATAATTTTACACTAGAGTTGAACTAGCTCTATAACCTAGTACAAATAATTTTACACTACAGTTGAACTAGCTCTATAACCTAGTACAAATAATTTTACACTAGAGTTGAACTAGCTCTATAGGCTAGGTTGAATAATTTTACACTAGAGTTGAACTAGCTCTATAACCTAGTTAAAATAATTTTACACTAGAGTTGAACTAGCTCTACAGGCTAGTTAAAATAATTTTACACTAGAGTTGAACTAGCTCTATAACCTAGTACAAATAATTTTACACTAGAGTTGAACTAGTTCTATAGGCTAGTTCAAATAATTTTACACTAGAGTTGAACTAGCTTCGTAACCTAGTACAAAGAATTTTACACTATAGTTGAACTAGCTCTATGAACTAGTACAAAAAAATAAACTAGACTTGAACTAGCTATATAACCTAGTACAAATAATTTCGCACTAGAGTTGAACTAGTTGTATAACCTAGTACAAATAATTTTACACTAGAGTTGAACTAGCTCTATAACCTAGTACAAATAATTTTACACCATAGTTGAACTAGCTCTATAACCTAGTACAAATAATTTTACACTAGAGTTGAACTAGCTCTATAGGCTAGGTTGAATAATTTTACACTAGAGTTGAACTAGCTCTATAACCTAGTTCAAATAATTTTACACTAGAGTTGAACTAGCACTATAACCTAGTACAAATAATTTTACACCAGAGTTGAACTAGCTCTACAGGCTAGTTCAAATAGTTTTGCACCAAATGTTGAACTATCTCAACAAGCTAGTTTAAATAATTTTACACTAGAGTTGAACTAGCTCCATAATGTAGTACAAATAATTTTACACTAGAGTTGAACAAGCTCTACAAGCTAGTTCAAATAATTTTACACTAGAGTTGAAATAGCTCTATAACCTAGTACAAATAATTTTACACTAGATTTGAACTAGCTCTATAACCTAGTACAAATACTTTTACACTAGAGTTGAACTAGCTCTACAGGCTAGTACAAATAATTTTACACTGGAGTTATATTAGCTCTATGACCTAGTACAAATAATTTTACATTAGAGTTGAACTAGCTCTACAAACTAGTTCAAATAATTTTACACTAGAGTTGAACCAGCTCTACAGGCTAGTTCAAATAGGTTTACACTAGTGCTAAACTAGCTCTATAAGCTAGTTTAAATAATTTTACATTAGAGTTGAACGAGCTCTATAACCTAGTACAAATAATTTTACACTAGTGTTGAACTAGCTCTACAAGCTAGTTCAAATAATTTTACAATAGAGTTGAACTAGCTCTATAACCTAGTACAAATAATTTTGCACTAGAGTTGAACTGGCTCTATAGGCTAGGTCAAATAATTTTACACTAGAGTTGAACTAGCTCTATAACCTAGTTCTAATAATTTTACACTAGAGTTGAACTAGCTCTACAGGCTAGTTCAAATAATTTTACACTACAGTTGAACTAGATCTATAACCTAGTACAACTAATTTTACACTAGACTTGAACTAGTTCTACAGGCTAGTTCAAATAATTTTACACTAGAGTTGAACTAGCTCTATAACCTAGTACAAAGAATTTTACACTAGAGTTGAACTAGCTCTATAAACTAGTACAAAAAAATTTACACTTGAGTTGAACTAGCTATATAACCTAGTACAAATAATTTCACACAAGAGTTGAACTAGTTGTATAACCTAGTACAACTAATTTTACACTAGAGTTAAACTACCTCTATAACCTAGTACACATAATTTTACACTACAATTGAACTAGCTCTATAACCTAGTATAAATAATTTTACACTAGAGTTGAACTAGCTCTATAGCCTAGGTTAAATAATTTTACACTAGAGTTGAACTAGCTCTATAACCTAGTTCAAATAATTTTACACTAGAGTTGAACTAGCACTATAACCTAGTACAAATAATTTTACACGAGAGTTGAACTAGCTCTACAGGCTAGTTCAAATAGTTTTGCACCAGTGTTGAACTATCTCAACAAGCTAGTTTAAATAATTTTACACTAGAGTTGAACTAGCTCCATAACACAGTACAAATAATTTTACACTAGAGTTGAACTAGCTCTACAGGCTAGTTCAAATAATTTTATACTACAGTTGAAATAGCTCTATAGGCTAGTTGAAATAATTTTACACTAGAGTTGAACTAGCTCTATAACCTAGTAAAAATACTTTTACACTAGAGTTGAACTAGCTCTAGAAGCTAGTTCAGATAATTTTACACTAGAGTTGAACTAGCTCTATAGGCTAGTACAAATAATTTTACACTGGAGTTGAATTAGCTCTATGACCTAGTACAAATAATTTTACATTAGCGTTGAACTAGCTCTACAAACTAGTTCAAATAATTTTACACTAGAGTTGAACCAGCTCTACAGGCTAGTTCAAATAGTTTTACACTAGTGCTAAACTAGCTCTATAAGCTAGTTCAAATAATTTTACACTAGAGTTGAACTAGCTCTACAGGTGTCGGCGGGGTGCTGATCCACCAACACCTATGGGGACAGGACCCCTTTCGGTTCGGTGGGAGGCGGAGAGCGCACAAAGAGCGGATCAAGGTAGTACACGCGGACGATTTTACCCAGCTTCGGGCCGCACGGATGCGTAAAACCCTACTGCTGCTTGTCTGTGTGTATTGAATCTTTGCTTAGGAGCGATCGATGCTACCAGACTGAGCGTGGGAGTGTTTCTGGTGTCTCGAATGAGCCGAACTGGCCGAACCTCCTCTACGTTGCGCCTGGGCCTCCTTTTATACTTTCAAGGGGTCACCGACAGGTGGCAACGTAGACTAGAAGGGTAAAAATGGAAAAGGACGTGGTAGGTGCAGCTACCGCTACTGTGGATACAGTGCACCCTACCTAACTCTGACGGCAGGGGACAAGGGCATTAAATGCCTGTCTGAGTCTCCCAAACAGTGCAAAAAGGTGACCGTTAGGAGCGCCACCGTTTGCCACGATGGCCTTCTCTTCATCTCCGCTTGCCACCACGTACCCCTAGCTGCACGGCCTCCTGCCACGTGTGCTTGGGAGAGTCCTAGAGTGACACGTTAGCAGGTGTGCTGGAGCGCGGGCACGAAGTGGTGGTTTCCCGCGGCAAGCTCCTTGCCGCGGCCGTCGTCTTGTCGCGTCCGGAAGCTTGTCGCTCGCCGGATCTTACAGGGAAGCAGGGCGCGTCGCGGCAAGCTTTCTTGGTATGCTTTGGTTGGCCTTCCCGGCAAGCTCCTCTTGTCGGGGTCTTGTCTCTTCCCGGCAAGATCCTCTTGTCGGGGCCTTGGTTGGCCTTCCCGGCAGGCTCCTCTTGCCGGGGCCTTGGTTGGCCTTCCCGGCAAGCTCCTCTTGCCGGGGCCTTGGTTTGAGTACTTTGTTCTTGAATGGTCTTCAAGGGAACCTCGGAGGGTCTTGGCGGTCACCCGGCAAGCCTTGCCGCGGGGTGCTGCAACTGCCCGTGCACGAGTTCGGGATACTAGGGTACCCCTTCTCTAGTACACCGACAGGAGCCCCCGGGCCTGGGCCATACACGGTGCCGAGCGCTGTTGGGCCAGGCCCAAAACAGTGCACGGGCACGCGCGGCCTAGGTCACGCCGCATATCTCTCCGCTCCCACCGCACATGCCCAGAACGGCACGCGTCAAACGCGGCGTCGTGGATGAGATCGTGGGCGGCGTGCGCGGGGCTAAACCCCTCGAGCATGCGTCAGGCCACGATGATGAGGACGGTTCACGCCCTCCCCCCTAAACGGAGGTAGGCGTGGGGGCGCGGTGCATTTACTGGACGGGGCCGGTGCGCGGTTTTCGGGACGTCCACTCCCCGCGTCCACGGGGCGGAGCGAGGCCGCCTCATCTATCGCCTTGGTTCTGCATCCCCGCCACGCGGCTCCCATGCGCTTGGGGTCACGGACGGTGGAGTGGGAAACTGGGCCGTCGTGAGCAGAGGCAGCGGGTTGGCCCCGACTCCCTGCCCTTCCCGTGCCTTGATTCGCTGGGCGGGGCGGCTGAGCCCCCACCTCGCTCCTTTATAAAGAGCGGGATGGGAGCACAGAAACCCACACTCTCTCATCTTCTCCTTTCTTCAGCTTCTGCTCCCCTTTCTCTCATCTGCCATGGAGAAAGGGAACCCAGGCTCTTCTTCGGTGGCGGCGAGGGTCGCCGCCAGGCAGCGCATCTCTCCCTCTTCCGCGCCCGTGGTGGCGGAGCCAGCCATAAGGGGAAGAGGGAGGGGGCGAGGTCGCGGACGAGGTCGAGGACGAGGTCGAGGCGCTCGGGGAAGAGGCAGATGGGGCGGCGCGTCAGCTTCACCTCCGCCGGCGGCTCTTCCCCCCACGGCGGTCCATATAGGGGACGACCCTTGCGAGTTCTTCGTCAGGCTGCGTCGGGCGCCTCGTCGTCGCCTCCGGCTTCCAGCTCCGTTT
Organism: Triticum aestivum; assembly: GCF_018294505.1. Taxonomy (NCBI): domain Eukaryota; kingdom Viridiplantae; phylum Streptophyta; class Magnoliopsida; order Poales; family Poaceae; genus Triticum; species Triticum aestivum. The sequence continues at coordinate 537,607,726 of NC_057800.1, forward strand.
GCGCGCGCGATGGAGTTGGACCCGCCCGAGACACTAAGACTGCACATGAGGGGCTGTGGGATCAGCGGCACGCGAGTCCGCGTTGCATTCCCAGCCCCTAATGTGATGTATCTTGATCGAGGGTGGAAGACGTTCGCCTGCATCCACAGCTTGACGGAGGGGTTTACCCTCCATTTTAAGTTGATGGAGAGCGATCTCCTCTCCATCAAGGCCTTCGGGTGCTTCGGCACTCGGGTGAAGTGCTGCGTGGACAGCTCCTCCGACAGCGAAGGCTCCTCCTCGAGCAAGAGCGACGAGGAGGGGAGTGACAGCGACGATGAGGGTAGCGGGCGGCGGAGCGGCGGGTCCGACTAGGCGTCGGGCGCCGCTTTGCGCGGCACCGGCGACCCCATCATCCGCGTCGCCAGCTTCTTGAACTCCCCGGGGTCGTCTCCTTGGGCGGCTGGCGTAGGGAGGCTGCGGAAGGGGAAGAGGGCTGGCGACAAGGCCGTCAGGTCGGAGTACGAGGGCGTGGTGCCCTCGACAATGTGCTGACGTCCTGCCGCCCCGTCTTCGAGCCCCGCTTCCAGCGCCTCCGTCGCCGTCCAGCCTTCGGACGACCCCCGGGATGTTCCCTTGGTGTCTTCTGGCACCCGTAGCTCGCCTAGGCACTCCTTCTGCCCTTTTCGCCTCCTTGACCTGTCTCCTGAAGAGAGGGACAGGAAAGGGATTACGGGCATCTTATCTTTTCAATTTGTAAGCCTTCGGGCCTTAGCTGTATCCAAAATTTGTAATCCTCTCTTTCATGTTTTTCATCCTCTATGGACTGTACCTGAGTGGGATGTTTTTTAATGAAAAGGGGATCCTTGCCGGGTTATTCGTCTCGCGAGTTAAACCCACGCCAAGGAGCAAATCCTTGGTATCCCTCGGACAGACATTTCATCTCCCGGCAATAGGCCATGTCGCCTTCCCACGTCGCTCAACCTTTCTCACGCTTTTGACGGAGGCAGGAACGAGGTGGGTGCGGTCTCCTCGTTTCATCCCTTTGCTTCCGCGACTACGACCAAACTTGTCCCCGAGAACGAGCCCCAGGGCCTAGAGTCGAGGGAGCACGGCAGTTTCCGGCAAGAAACGTGGTTTCGCATTCCCCAGTCCATAAGAGGATGCATGATGAGGGACGAAAGACTTATCTGATATTGCAGCCCCCGGCAACTCTGGTTTGCCGTGGACGATTCTCGGCACTCACAGCCCCCAGCGATACTGGCTTGCCGGGAAGGCTTTTATCTTCAGCAGAGAACTTTGACGTTCTCAACGCTGGCTTCCGGCAAGCTTGTTGCTAGGAAGGCTTTTGTCTTCAGCAGAGAACTTTGACGTTCTCGATGCCGGCTTCCGGCAAGCTCGTTGCTAGGAAGGCTTTTATCTTCAGCAGAGAACTTTGACGTTCTCGATGCCGGCTTCCGGCAAGCTCGTTGCCAGGAAGGCTTTTATCTTCAGCAGAGAACTTTGACGTTCTCGATGCCGGCTTCCGGCAAGCTCGTTGCCAGGAAGGCTTTTATCTCCAGCAGAGAACTTTGACGTTCTTGATGCCGGCTTCCGGCAAGCTTGTTGCCAGGAAGGCTTTTATCTTCAGCAGAGAACTTCGACGTTCTGGATGCCGGCTTCCGGCAAGCTTGTTGCCAGGAAGGCTTTTGGCGAAGAACTTCGTTGTTCTTGACACCAGCTCCCGGCAAGATCGTTGCCGGAAAGGCTTATGGCGAAGAACTTCGTCGTTCTTGACACCGGCTCCCGGCAAGATTGTTGCCGGAAAGGCTTATGGCGAAGAACTTCGTTGTTCTTGACACTGGCTCCCGGCAAGATTGTTGCCGGAAAGGCTTATGGCAAAGAACTTCGTCGTTCTTGACGCCGGCTCCCGGCAAGATCGTTGCCGGAAAGGCTTACGGCGAAGAACTTCGTCGTTCTTGACACCGGCTCCCGGCAAGATTGTTGCCGGAAAGGCTTATGGCGAATAACTTCGTCGTTCTTGACGCCGGATCCCGGCAAGATCATTGCCGGAAAGATTGGCCCTAGGGGCGTTGCCAGCCCCCGGGCCATAACTGCATCTAAACATGACAAGTGATTAGCATCTGAAGTGCACTTAACTCGCTTGCGAATTTTGACTTTTCCTGCATATTCCCTATGCCTGCTAGAATGCTTTCCGGTGCGTACGATCCAGCCAGTAGCTTTTGAGGGGGCGGGCCCTTAGCGGCTATTCGGGAACATCGCCTCTCGGAAAGGTTTACCTTCTTGGTTCTAGCGCAACCGCACAAATTGCCGGGCGGACTCGAGGCAACATGGAGCGCAACTAGCCTCGAGAAGGCTCCTCGGCATACAGGTCTATGCAGAAATCTCAAATAAATAGCGCATGCTATCTTCCTGTTCAACCTCTCTTTGTACGTCCACCCTACGCTTTCTAGGGAAACTTGCCGGTGCAGGCACCCTTGCCGCGAGCGCCGAGTGCGGAACTTCAACAGCCTGCTGGCAGGGTCGCTACCGACAAGCAATCTTGTCGCAACTAGTTGCAGCTTGCTTAAGTTGTTGAGCGGACTCGAAACAAAGTAAGGGCGCTAGCGGCTCACTTAAGTTGCTGAGCGGACTCGAAGTAAAGTAAGGGCGCTAGCAGCTCACTTAAGTTGTTGAGCGGACTCGAAACAGAGTAAGGGCGCAACTAGCTGCGAGTTGATTCCTCCGTGCACAGGTCTTCCATACAAAGAACGAGATCTCCGAGGCGGATAACCTTATATAGAAACGAAATATCTAAAGTTTTGCACGACTTAGCTTTTTCTGTTGCCGCACTGGCGTCGTTCTTTTGCTCGCCCGCTCCTTAGGAGCCATGACGATGAAGAACAGCTGAGCCTTGACGTGGACGGAACAGCTGCCGCCGAATCCTCCCTACCTGGCGCGCCAAAGATGTCGGCGGGGTGTTGATCCACCAACACCTATGGGGACAGGACCCCTTTCGGTTCGGTGGGAGGCGGAGAGCGCACAAAGAGCGGATCGAGGTAGTACACGCGGACGATTTTACCCAGCTTCGGGCCGCACGGATGCGTAAAACCCTACTGCTGCTTGTCTGTGTGTATTGAATCTTCGCTCAGGAACGATCGACGCTACCAAACTGAGCGTGGGAGTGTTTCTGGTGTCTCGAATGAGCCGAACTGGCCGAACCTCCTCTACGTTGCGCCTGGGCCTCCTTTTATACTTTCAAGGGGTCACCGACAGGTGGCAATGTAGACTAGAAGGGTAAAAATGGAAAAGGACGTGGTAGGTGCAGCTACCGCTACTGTGGATACAGTGCACCCTACCTAACTCTGACGGCAGGGGACAAGGGCATTAAATGCTTGTCTGAGTCTCCCAAACAGTGCAAAAAGGTGACCGTTAGGAGCGCCACCGTTTGCCACGATGGCCTTCTCTTCATCTCCGCTTGCCACCACGTACCCCTAGCTGCACGGCCTCCTGCCACGTGTGCTTGGGAGAGTCCTAGAGTGACACGTTAGCAGGTGTGCTGGAGCGCGGGCACGAAGTGGTGGTTTCCCGCGGCAAGCTCCTTGCCGCGGCCGTCGTCTTGTCGCGTCCGGAAGCTTGTCGCTCGCCGGATCTTGCCGGGAAGCAGGGCGCGTCGCGGCAAGCTTTCTTGGTATGCTTTGGTTGGCCTTCCCGGCAAGCTCCTCTTGCTGGGGTCTTGTCTCTTCCCGGCAAGATCCTCTTGCCGGGGCCTTGGTTGGCCTTCCCGGCAGGCTCCTCTTGCCGGGGCCTTGGTTGGCCTTCCCGGCAAGCTCCTCTTGCCGGGGCCTTGGTTTGAGTACTTTGTTCTTGAATGGTCTTCAAGGGAACCTCGGAGAGTCTTGGCGGTCACCTGGCAAGCCTTGCCGCGGGGTGCTGCAACCGCCCGTGCACGAGTTTGGGATACTAGGGTACCCCTACTCTAGTACACCGACAACAGGCTAGTTAAAATAATTTTACACTAGAGTTGAACTAGCTCTGTAACCTAGTACAAATAATTTTACACTAGAGTTGAACTAGTTCTATAGGCTAGTTCAAATAATTTTACACTAGAGTTGAACTAGCTCTGTAACCTAGTACAAAGAATTTTACACTATAGTTGAACTTGCTCTATGAACTAGTACAAAAAATACACTAGAATTGAACTAGCTATATAACCTAGTACAAATAATTTCACACTAGAGTTGAACTAGTTGTATAACCTAGTACAAATAATTTTACACTAGATTTGAACTAGCTCTATAACTAGTACAAATAATTTTACACTACAGTTGAACTAGCTCTATAACCTAGTACAAATAATTTTACACTAGAGTTGAACTCGCTCTATAACCTAGTACAAATAATTTTACACTAGAGTTGAACTAGCTCTATAACCTAGTTCAAATAAATTTACACTAGAGTTGAACTAGCACTATAACCTAGTACAAATAATTTTACACCAGAGTTAAACTAGCTCTACAGGCTAGTTCAAATAGTTTTGCACCAAATGTTGAACTATCTGAACAAGCTAGTTTAAATAATTTTACACTAGAGTTGAACTAGCTCCATAACATAGTACAAATAATTTTACACTAGAGTTGAACAAGCTCTACAAGCTAGTTCAAATAATTTTACACTAGAGTTGAAATAGCTCTATAGGCTAGTTCAAATAATTTTACACTAGAGTTGAACTAGCTCTATAACCTAGTACAAATACTTTTACACTAGAGTTGAACTAGCTCTACAAGCTAGTTCAAATAATTTTACACTAGAGTTGAACTAGCTCTACAGGCTAGTACAAATAATTTTACACTGGAGTTGAATTAGCTCTATGGCCTAGTACAAATAATTTTACATTAGAGTTGAACTAGCTCTACAAACTAGTTCAAATAATTTTACACTAGAGTAGAACATGCTCTACATGCTAGTTCAAATAGGTTTACACTAGTGCTAAACTAGCTCTATAAGCTAGTTTAAATAATTTTACACTAGAGTTGAACGAGCTCTATAACCTAGTACAAATAATTTTACATTAGTGTTGAACTAGCTCTACAAGCTAAAAAAAAGGGCAGCCCGGTGCATGTAGCTCCTGCTTGCGCAGGGTCCAGGGAAGGGTCCGACCACTTTGGGTCTATTGTACGCAGCCTTTCCCTACATTTCTGTAAGAGGCTGTTTCCAGGACTTGAACCCGTGACCTCATGGTCACAAGGCAACAGCTCTACAAACTAGTTCAAATAATTTTACACTAGAGTTGAACCAGCTCTACAGGCTAGTTCAAATAGGTTTACACTAGTGCTAAACTAGCTCTACAAGCTAGTTCAAATAATTTTACACTAGAGTTGAACTAGCTCTATAACCTAGTACAAATAATTTTGCACTAGAGTTGAACTGGCTCTACAGGCTAGGTCAAATATTTTTACACTAGAGTTGAACTAGCTCTATAACCTAGTTCTAATAATTTTACACTAGAGTTGAACTAGCTCTATAGGCTAGTTCAAATAATTTTACACTAGAGTTGAACTAGATCTATAACCTAGTACAACTAATTTTACAATAGATTTGAACTAGTTCTACAGGCTAGTTCAAATAATTTTACACTAGAGTTGAACTAGCTCTATAACCTAGTACAAAGAATTTTACACTAGAGTTGAACTAGTTGTATAACCTAGTACAACTAATTTTACACTAGAGTTAAACTACCTCTATAACCTTGTACAAATAATTTTACACTACAATTGAACTAGCTCTATAACCTAGTATAAATAATTTTACACTAGAGTTGAACTAGCTCTATAGCCTAGGTTAAATAATTTTACACTAGAGTTGAACTAGCTCTATAACCTAGTTCAAATAATTTTACACTAGAGTTGAACTAGCACTATAACCTAGTACAAATAATTTTACACCAGAGCCGAACTAGCTCTATAGGCTAGTTGAAATAGTTTTTCACCAGTGTTGAACTATCTCAACAAGCTAGTTTAAATAATTTTACACTAGAGTTGAACTAGCTCCATAACGTAGTACAAATAATTTTACACTAGAGTTGAACTAGCTCTACAGGCTAGTTAAAATAATTTTATACTACAGTTGAAATAGCTCTATAGGCTAGTTCAAATAATTTTACACTAGAGTTGAACTATCTCTATAACCTAGTAAAAATACTTTTACAATAGAGTTGAACTAGCTCTAGAAGCTAGTTCAAATAATTTTACACTAGAGGTTAACTAGCTCTATAGGCTAGTACAAATAATTTTACACTGGAGTTGAATTAGCTCTATGACCTAGTACAAATAATTTTACATTAGAGTTGAACTAGCTCTACAAACTAGTTCAAATAATTTTACACTAGAGTTGAACCAGCTCTACAGGCTAGTTCAAATAGTTTTACACTAGTGCTAAACTAGCTGTATAAGCTAGTTTAAATAATTTTACACCAGAGTTGAACTAGCTCTATAACCTAGTACAAATAATTTTACACTAGAGTTGAACTAGCTCTACAGGCTAGGTCAAATAATTTTACACTAGAGTTGAACTATCTCTATAACCTAGTACAAATAATTTTACATTAGATGTAAACTAGCTCTATAACCTAGGACAAATAATTTTACACTAGTGTTGAACTAGCTCTACAAGCTAGTTCAAATAATTTTACACTAGAGTTGAACTAGCTCTATAACCTAGTATAAATAATTTTACACTAGAGTTGAACTAGCTCTACAGGCTAGTTCAAATAATTTTACACTATAGTTGAACTAGCTTAATAACCTACTACAAATAATTTTACAATAGATTTCAACTAGCTCTATAACCTAGTACAAATAATTTTACACTAAAGTTGAACTAGCTCTATAACCTAGTACAAATAATTTTACACTATAGTTTAACTAGCTCTATAACCTAGTATAATTTTACACTATAGTTGAACTAGCACTATAACCTAGTACAAATAATTTTACACCAGCGTTGAACTAGCTCTACAGGCTAGTTCAAATAGTTTTGCAACAGTGTTGAACTATCTCAACAAGCTAGTTTAAATAAGTTTACACTAGAGTTGAACTAGCTCCATAATGTAGTACAAATAATTTTACACTAGAGTTGAACAAGCTCTACAAGCTAGTTCAAATAATTTTACACTAGAGTTGAAATAGCTCTATAGGCTAGTTCAAATAATTTTACAGTAGAGTTGAACTAGCTCTATAACCTAGTACAAATACTTTTACACTAGAGTTGAACTAGCTCTACAAGCTAGTTCAAATAATTTTACACTAGAGTTGAACTAGCTCTACAGGCTAGTACAAATAATTTTACACTGGAGTTGAATTAGCTCTATGACATAGTACAAATAATTTTACATTAGAGTTGAACTAGCTCTACAAACTAGTTCAAATAATTTTACACTAGAGTTGAACCAGCTCTACAGGCTAGTTCAAATAGTTTTAGACTAGTGCTAAACTAGCAATATAAGCTAGTTTAAATAATTTTACACTAGAGTTGAACTAGCTCTATAACCTAGTGTAAATCATTTTACGCTAGAGTTGAACTAGCTCTACAGGCTAGGTCAAATAGTTTTACACTAGAGTTGAACTATCTCTATAACCTAGTACAGATAATTTTACACTAGATTTGAACTAGCTCTATAACCTAGCACAAATAATTCTACACTAGTGTTGAACTAGCTCTAAAAGCTAGTTCAAATAATTTTACACTAGAGTTGAACTAGCTCTATAACCTAGTACAAATAATTTTGCACTAGAGTTGAACTAGCTCTAAAGGCTAGGTCAAATAATTTTACACTAGAGTTGAACTAGCTCTATAACATAGTTCAAATAATTTTACACTAGAGTTGAACTAGCTCTACAGGCTAGTTCAAATAATTTTACACTAGAGTTGAACTAGCTCTATAACCTAGTACAAATAATTTTACACTAGAGTTGAACTAGTTCTACAGGCTAGTTCAAATAATTTTACACTAGAGTTGAATTAGCTCTATGTCGGGGAAACTGATCCACGAACACCTATGGGGCCGGCGGACCGGGCCCCTTTCGGTTCGGCGGGGGGCGGAGGTCACACGAAGAGCAGATCAAGGCGAAGCACACGAGCGGTTTACCCAGCTTCGGAGCTCTCCGGAGAGATAACACTCCTACTGCTGGTTGTTTGATTATCTGGTGTTCTTGCTCCAGAGAGAGAGTGTAGTGTTTTTCCGGGTTCCGGACCAGTCGAATCTCGCGAACTGAACCTGGCGAACGTGTCGAACCGAACCCACTCTATGTTGCGCATGGGCCTCCTTTTATACGCTAAAGGGGTCACCGACAGGTGGCAACGCAGAGAAGGGTACAAATGTAAAAAGTGAGGTGGTTGGTACAGTTACTTGTACAGTGCACCCTACCTAACCCTGACGGCAGGGGACAAGGGCATTAAATGCCCATCTGAGTCGCCCAAACAGTGCAGAAAAGGAACGTTAGGGGCGCCACCGTTCGCCATGATGGCGATCTTGTCAGCTTCACATGCCACTGCGCACCGCTGGCTGCACAACCTCCCGCCACGCGCGCCTGGAGAGGCCCCCAGAGCGACACGTTGGTGGATGCACTGGAGCGTGGGCACAGAGTGGCCGCCTGCCGCGGCAAGCGCCTTGCCGCTGCTGTTATCTTGTCGGGTCCGGAAGCTTGTCGCTCACCGGGCCTCGAGGTACCTTGGTTGGTCTTCCCGGCAAGCTCCTCTTGCCGGGGCCTTATTGCCTTGCCGGAGCGTGTGGCGCGTCGCGGCAAGTTCCTTGGAGTGCCTTGGTTGGCCTTCCCGGCAAGCTCCTCTTGCCGTGGCCTTGTCTCCTGAGCTTAAATACTTTGTTCTTGAATGGCTCCAAGGGAATCACAGGGGATCTTGGCGTTAGCCCGGCAAGCCTTGCCGCGGGGTGCTGCAACTGCCCGTGCACAAGTTCGGGGTACTAGGGTACCCCTATTCTAGTACACCGACAGGAGCCCCCGGGCCTGGGCCAGACACGGTGCCGAGCGCTGTTGGGCCAGGCCCAAGACAGGGCACGGGCACATGTGGACTGGGCCACGCCGAATCTCGCTCCGTATCCACCGCGCTCTCCCCTAATGGCACGCGTTGAATGCGGCGTCGTGGGAGAGATCGTGGGTGGTTCTTTATTCGGAAGGGCGAAACGTCCGCCCCGTCCCTCTTTATAAGCAGAGGAAACAGGGGCAGTTCGTTCCCCCTCGCTGGTTGCTACTACTCCATCTTCACGAACCTCCGCCCCCCCCTTCTTCTCGAAGCCGAGAGAGCAGCGCTCCGCCCCCCATTGCCACCAGCATCACCAACGCCGTCGACCTCCCCCACCACCTCCGCCATGGCTCCGAAAGCCAACAAGGGAAAGGGCGTGAAGTCGGCCGAGGCGCAGCGGCTTGCGGCGCTATGGAAGGAGTGGGCGATCTTCTCCCCCCAGCTCGGCGTGAAGGAGCTGAGGCTGTACTTCTACCTCTTTTGGGCGACGGAGACACGGGCGCATCCGCGCACGAGGGTACTCCCGGCCGCTGCTTCGGAGCTGGCTCCAAACGGGTACCCATTCTTCGCGCTATTCTTCTATTGCGGGCTCTGCTCGCCCTTCTCGGAGTTCTTCTGCGATATCATGAACACCTACGGCCTCCGCCTCCTTGATTTCACCCCCAACGCCGTTCTGACCATGGCGGTTTTCGCACATTTGTGCGAAAAATTTGTCGGAGTCCACCCCAATGTTGCCCTTTTCCGCCACTTCTTCATACCTCGGGTAGAGAGAGGAGAGCCGCTTGCCGGAGGGATCGCCTGGATCTCGAGAGTCTGCAAGAGGGAGGCGTACTTGGAGGGTGAGCTCCGCAGCAAGTGGGAGGAGTGGAGAGCGGAGTGGTGCTGGATCGTCGAGGAGAATCCGCAGCCCTTCACCGCCGTGTGCCAAGCTCCAATAGTGCGCGGCAATGACTGGAGCAACGTGGCCCCGGAAGACGAGAGGCTGAAGATCGCCATTACTAGGATCCTTCGCCTCAGGCTTGCCGGGCTCACTGTAGGCGTTGTAGGCGCAGATTTCCTCCGCCGCCGCATCGCCCCCCTGCAGGAGAGGGGGAGGCCCGCCTGGGAATTCAAGAACTCGGCGGACATCATGAGGCTGTGGCCGGGCCTCAACTACAACTTCACCGTCATGGAGCTTGATGCAATGCTCCTGGAGTTGTTCAAACGCGATCCCCAGCACCCATTCACGCTGCCGAGGGGCGTCGTTCCATTGTGCAATAATTCCTCGCTTGATCGGATCCGCGCCATGATGCCGTTGTGCGATTCACACGGAATCGTTCCAACTTGGCAAGAGCCTGTGGATGATGTTGTGCAAGCGTTCTTCGACAACTTGGAAGAAGTGCCGGTCCACGCTGACGAGCAGAAGAGCCTCACCCGTGACACCACCGACGAGGAGCTGCAGCGCATCGCCACTAGGGTAGAAGAGGTTGCGGCCGCAGCTGCCGCGGGCGCGTTCAGGTTCACTGTGGAGGAGGCGGAGGCGGCAGAGGCGGCAAACCTCGCCAAGCGCGCGGAGTTCATTGGCGAGGAAGAGCCTGTCGGTTCTGAAGCTGAGCCGAACGAGGCCGGCGAGGAAGAGCCCGAGCCTTCAGAAAGCTTGCCGCAGGTGGAGCCCCCGGCCCCGCCGAGAAGGCGTCTTCGCAGGGCCGCGGACGTAGCGGGGCGGCAGCCGGGTCAACAGTCGCCGAGCCGTGCGACACGCTCTACCGCGGCAAGCAATGTTGCCGCGGGAGCGCCTCACGCAGCAGCGGCAACTGGAGCGGGATCTTCCCGAGCCACCGCCCCCGCCCCCGCCAAGCGGGCAAGGGATCCTACTCCTCCGCCTCGCCGCACCGGAGGGGAGCCGGACTTCGATCTTTCCGCGCTCAGCTCCGACGAGGAGGAAGAAGAGTAAGTTTCTTTGGTGCTCTTGTAGTTCTTCAATCTTGCTGTTTTTATCTTGTATCTGACTTGCTTCAATCTGGACTCCTTTCTTTTCAGGACGCTGGCCCAGAGAGCGGCGAAGAGGGCCAAGGCCGCGGTGATTGTCATCGAAGATGACCCCACCGTGTCAGCAGGGGGTGGGTCCGAGACCACCTTGACAGACCCGGCAACCACTCCTCAAAGCATCCCCCAGCGTAGCCCCCAGTGTAAGTTCATAGTTAGCTTTCCGTTGTCAGGCGCGCATGAGTGCTTTTTCCTTTGTTGATATCTTGCTTGTTGATTTGTGTAGGAGCAGAGCAGCCATATCAGGAGCGCCCGGAAGCTGGTCCCGAAGTGCCATCTGCTTTGTCTACGCCGCCAAGGGAGGAGTTCCCGGTGAGGGAGCGCTCTCCGGCAAGGGGCAGCACCGTCGATCCTGCGGCGGTCGAGGCCGCAACTGCAGATCTTGGCACAGGTAATTCACTTGTCCAAAAACTTTCCCTTGGGTTCTTCTTCTTTTGATTTTCTTCTCTTGGATTTTTGATTGATTTTCTCCCTTCTTCGTTCTTCAGACCCATCTGCTGCTGAGCCAATGGAGACAGAGGGCGCCGGCGAGGAAGGGGCCGGTGCTGATGAGACCACCGGCGAGGAGGCCGCCAAGGCTGCCGCCGCAGAAGCCGGCGAGGGGTCGGGCGATCGCACTGACGACCCTGAGGCCGCAGGAGCGCCAGTCGCTGCGCCGACCGCCAATCCCTCTGCCGCTGCTGCGTAGCCGGGCTCCAAGGAGCCCCAGCCCGGCGACTACTTGAAGGCTGGCGACGATATCTTCATCAAGCTACCCTGGGCGTCGAGCTCCAGGGCGCCGGTCAAGGGGGAAACTTTCGATGAGGAGGTGCTCGCCTCCGCTGGACTGTCGTTGGTCGACGCGCCCAGCAGCAGCAGCAGTGGCGAGCCTGAGGAGGAGCAGCTGCTGTGGAAGCTGCTGTCACTCTACCGCGCACGGCAAACCAAGCTGGCTTCCCAGGAAGCGCTTGTCATGAAGGCGGGAGTTGATATGGAGAAGCGCGCAGAGGAGCTCCGGGGCCACAATCAAGAAGCTCTCCGGTCCCTGGCACAGGAGCGGGAGCGACTCGACGAGGAGCACACGGCCTTCCTTCTCGAGAAGGCCGAAGCTGAGGAGGAGCAAAGGCTGGCCGCCGAGAAGCAGTCCGCGCGAGAAGGCGAATTGGTGCAGCGGAAGGCCAACCTCGACAGCTACGAGGAGGAGCTCGCCGAGCGCGAGCAAGCACTTGGCGGGGCGCTCAAGGAAGCAAAGGACGCTGCCGCAATCGCAGAGGCCGCCAAGAAAGAGCTGGAGGAGAAGGTGGCGCAGCTGGAGGCCAACATTGGGAAGAGCGGCGAGGAGCTTGCCGCGCTCAAGCGTGAGCGTGAGAAGAATGCTGCCGCCCACGGTGAGCTGCAAGGTCTTCTCACTGAGAGGGGCAAGGAGCTCCGCGCCGCCAAGGATTCCAATGCAGACCTGGAGTTGAAGCTGGCCACGCTGACGCAGACGCTGGACGCCACCAAGGAGGAGGAGAAGACCTTGTCGGAGAAGGTCAAGGCTGACAAGGCGCTGCTGGAGAGCATCGCAGTTACCCAGAACTCATTCAGATATATTGTGGAGCACTGGACCGAGGGTCTTGTGAATATTGCCGCAGTCATCGACGAGGAGCTGGCGCAGCTGGGGATGGAGGACTTTGGGTATCCCTCCGACGAGAATCTCCAACCCAGCGCCAAGCTCAGCCTGTTCTTCAAGGGCGTGGCGACGGCACTCCAGCGGCTTCGGGAGAGGATCCCAAAGCAGCTGGCCGACGAGTCGCGCAAAATCTGCGCCGGGGTTCTCCAGAAGGTGCTGATGAAGGTGGCCTTCCGCAATCCAGGCCTCAGCTTCACCAACGTCCTCAAGTCCTTGCCGCCAGACGCTGATCGGGACGCACTCAAGGCCCTTGTCGCACCCATTGTGGACAAGGTGAGCGAGATCAAGAGGGTTGAGGGCGATCGCGTAGACTAGGCCGCCCATTTCTTCTTTTCCCTTGTCGCTGCTAATCATGTTATGAAAACAGTCTGTTAGAGCTGCGACAAGTTATCTTGTAATATAACTTTATTTCTGTTATCAATTGCTATGTTACTTCCTCTGCTAGATTCCTTCCTTTGTATGTTTTTACCCTACGCTTCTAGGGAACTTGTCGGCGCAGGCACCCGAGCCGCGAGCGCTGAGTGCGGAATGTCAGCAGCCTGCTGGTGGCGCTGCTTCTGACAAGAAACCTTGTCGCGACTAGATGCAGCACACTTAAGTTGTTGAGCGGACTCGAAACAAAGTAAGGGCGCAACTAGCCACGAGTTGGTTCCTCCGCGCACAGGTTTTCCATACAAAGCAGGGTCGTTCGAGGAAGATAACTCAAAAATTTAAAAACTGATTGCTCAAACTTTGGCAACTTAGCTTTTCTGTCGTTTGCTTCCCGGCAAGGCAAAAGTTTGCTTGAACGACGCCTGGTCGATACCACAATCTTCTCCTTCCCCCCCGGCAAACTTGTGTGCGAGGGAACCTTTTTTTTCCTTTGTTGAAAAAGAAGAAAGAAGAGAAAATAATGATATGGAACCCTTCGGCTCATTATTGCTTACCGGATGTAGGTGCTGCACAAAGTGTCAGATAAAGCATGCAAGAAAGAAACTAATGCATGAAATGGACAAGTTGTGTGGAGCACATGGGGTTTTGTTTATGCACGGGATCTGCGCCCGACTTTGTACAAAGGATTACATGCAACAGCGGCAAGACTTGTACAAAAGGTGGTTGCCGGAACGTGTTCCGGCAACCGCGCCCTATGGGAAAAACTTACGAAGATGTTCTATGTTCCAGGAGTTGCTCACTGGAATGCCATCTTCGGTCTCAAGGCGGACAGCGCCGGGCCTTGTGACTCGTTTCACCCGATAAGGGCCTTCCCACTTCGGCGTCAACTTGTTGGAATTCTTGGCGGACTGAACGCGCCGAAGAACAAGGTCGCCTTCCTCGAAGCTTCTGGCCTTAACTTTGCGGCTATGGTAGCGGCGCAAAGCTTGCTGGTATCGAGCAGCTCGTACAGCAGCCTGAAGACGATCTTCCTCAAGGAGCAGCGCGTCGTCTTGTCGCAGCTGTTCTTGCTCAAGCTCATCATAAGCGAGCACTCGAGGCAATCCGTATACGAGTTCCGTGGGGAGAACTGCCTCTGCTCCATAGACTAGAGCGAAAGGCGTCTGGCCAGTGGCTCGATTTGGCGTCGTTCTGATCGACCAAAGAACCACCGGCAGCTCCTCGATCCAGTTTCTTCCGCACTTGTGCAGCCTGTCGAAAGTTCTGGTCTTGAGCCCGCGCAGCACTTCAGCATTCGCCCCCTCTGCTTGACCGTTGCTTCTCGGATGAGCAACAGAAGCGAAGCAGACCTTGGCGCCAAGGTCTTGGACGTACTGCATGAAGGTGCGGCTCGTGAATTGCGTGCCGTTGTCGGTGATGATCCTGTTAGGGATCCCGAAACGGCAAACAATTGACCTGAAGAAATTGACTGCTGACTGTGCTGTCACCTTCCTCACTGGCTGCACTTCCGGCCACTTTGTGAACTTGTCGATTGCGACGTACAAGTACTCAAAGCCCCCGACAACTCGGGGGAAAGGGCCAAGGATATCGATCCCCCAGACCAAAAATGGCCAGGATAAAGGGATCGTCTGGAGAGCTTGAGCTGGCTGGTGTATCTGTTTGGAGTGGAACTGGCACGCTTCACACTTGGTTACTTGTGCAGTTGCATCTTGGAGGGCTGTCGGCCAAAAGAAACCTTGCCGGAAAGCTTTGCCGGCAAGTGCTCTTGCGCCAATGTGGTGGCCACATATGCCTCCATGTATCTCTGCCAACAACTTTTGTCCATCTTCCCGGCAGATACGCTTCAATTTCACACCGTTGAGTATTTTTCTGTACAGTATGCTATCGACAAACTGGTACATACTTGACTGCCGGGCTACTTTTTCCGCTTCTTCTTGCTCTTAGGGAAGTTCTCCTGTCTGAAGGAAATGGACAATCTGCTGTGCCCATGCTAGAGCTTGTGGCTCGACAACAAGGACTAAAGGCACATCTGCTGCTACGGGAACATCCGCTTCTACGGCAAGGACTTGTGGCCCTGCCGGAGCTTGATGTTCCCTAGCAAGCTTGCCGGAGCAAAACTTGTCGGGAGCGTCTGCTTCAACGGAACAAACCATAAGGCTTGCCGGAGCAGACTGCCCCTCAACATCATTGGTGTTGATCTTGGGGACTTTCTTGGCGGCGGCTTCGGGGAGCTCTGTCGGAATGTAGTCACCAGAGACCAACTTCCTCTTCTTGCTTTGTCCAGTTGATGGTGTTACGAATGGTTGAGTCAACTTGAGCACAAAGATCCCTGGTTCCACAGGTAACTTTAGTGCGGCGCACTTTGACAGGCCATCAGCAATGTCATTCTGAGCTCTTGGGATATGCTCCATCTGTAGGCCGTCAAAGTGCTCTTATAGCTTCCTCACTTCATCAACATATGCTTCCATCAATGGACTCTGGTAGTTCTTGTTCACTTGGCGGACGACAAGCTGTGAGTCACCCCTGACAATGAGCTTCTTGATCCCAAGGTCTGCTGCGATTCTGAGACCGGCAACCAATCCTTCATACTCTGCAGTATTGTTGGTTGCTTGCTCCTTTGGAAAGTGCATCTGGACTACGTACTTGAGGTGCTCTTCGGTGGGCGCGACAAGCAGCACGCCCGCACCGGCGCCTTGCAGCGAGAAAGCACCATCAAAGTACATCAGCCACTCTTTAGTTGCCTCTTTGACGGGGATGCTCGTCTCTGGAATTTCTTCATCTGGTGTTGGCGTCCATTCTGCTATGAACTCTGCCAATGCTCTGCTTTGGATAGTTGAAGTGCTCTCAAACTTGAGGCCAAAGCTTGACAGTTCCAGCGCCCACTCGACAATCCTGCCTGTCGCTTCTGGATTTTGCAGTATCCTCTTCAGCGGAAAGCGAGTGACGACTGTGATCTCATGTGCTTGGAAGTAATGGCGCAGCTTTCTCGAGGCCATGAGGAGGCCGAAAAGCAACTTCTGCACCCCAGAGTACCTTGATCTAGCCCCCTGTAGAAGGGAACTGACAAAGTAAACCGGACGCTGCACCACTCTCTTCTGCATCTTATCATGCTCCTGCGCAGATCCATCTCTGTAGGGACCAGAGTTTGTCGGCGAAGCCCCCTGCTTGTCGCTGGATGCATCTGCCGTGGTTGCTGGCTCATCATCTGCCTCCCTCTCCGCCACTAACGCAGCACTAACCACTTGATTGGTTGCCGCTATATACAGCAACAACTTCTCTTGCGGCTTAGGTGCGACAAGTGTTGGAGTGGAGGACAGGTATCTCTTCAAGTCCTGCAGCGCAGCCTCCGCCTCCGGAGTCCATTTTATTGGACCTGCCTTTTTCAAAATTTTGAAAAATGGCAGGGCGCGCTCAGCAGATCTGGAGATAAACCTGCTGAGAGCAGCCACGCAACCGGCAAGCCTTCGTACATCCTTGACGTGCTTTGGTGCTTCGATCTACTCAATGGCCTTGATCTTGTCGGGATTGGCTTCAATTCCCCGCTGAGACACGAAGAACCCGAGAAGCTTGCCGGAAGGGACTCCAAACACGCACTTCTCGGGGTTAAGCTTGAGGTTGATCTTGCGCAGATTTGCAAATGTCTCGTCTAAATCTTGAATCAGGATCGCCCTGTTCTTGCTCTTGACCACTATGTCATCCATGTAGGCTTCCACATTTCTGTGCATCTGCGGCTCAAAAGCGTGGTGGACTACCCTTGCGAATGTTGAACCAGCATTCTTCAAACCGAAAGGCATCCGTATGAAGCAGTATGTGCCACACGGGGTGATAAATGCAGTTTTCTCTTCATCCTCTTCTGCCATGAAGATCTGATGGTATCCTGAGTATGCATCAAGAAATGAAAGCAAATCACATCCGGCTGTGGAGTCAACAATCTGGTCAATGCACGGCAAGGGAAATGGGTCTTTGGGACAAGCTTTATTAACATCAGTGAAGTCAATACAAAGCGTCCATTTCCCGTTAGCCTTGCGCACGACAACAGGATTGGCCAACCACGTGGGATGGAGCACTCCTCTAACAAGGCCTGCTGCTTCCAACTTCTCGATTTCTTCTGTGATGAATTCTTAGCGCTCCACTGCCTATTTCCTGACTTTCTGCTTGACGGGCCGCGCATGAGGACAGACGGCAAGGTGGTGCTCAATTACTTTCCTGGGAACACCGGGGATATCAGACAGTTGCCACGCAAACACGTCGACATTCGCCCGCAGGAAAGCAACAAGCGCGTTTTCCTATTTGGGGTCAAGAGTGGCGCTGATGGTGAAGGTACCACCAGTGCCGTCCTCCTTGGCGGACACCTTCTTGGTCTCAGGTGGAGCTGCCATTGCCTTCTTACACTTGCCGGTGGAGCTCGATGGTGCGTCCTCAACGGTAGCGTAGCACTCCGAAGAGGTGCGCTTGCCGGGGTGGGCATCAGAGCTCTTGCCGGACTTGGTCTTCTTCTTCCCCCCGGGAGCTTCAGCGGCAAGTGTCTTGCGTTCTGCTGCGGCTGCTGCTTCCCGGTAGATCTTGTCGGCACAGATAAGAGCATCCTTCTTGTCGCTAGGGACAGAGATGACACTTATCGGGCCTGGCATTTTTAGTACGTTGTACGCATAGTGAGAGGCTGCCATGAACTTGGCGAGTGTCGGACGGCCAAGGATTCCATTGTAAGGTAATGGAAAGTCAGCAACATCAAACGTGACCCTCTCAGTCCTGAAGTTCAGCTGGCTGCCAAATGTTACCGGCAACGTGATCTTTCCCTTCGGCTTGCTCCTTCCCGGGTTGATTCCTTGAAATGTACCGGTCTCTTCGAGCTCGCTGTCAGGGATCTGGAGTTTCTGGAGCACCGCGGAGGAGATCAGGTTCAAGCCGGCCCCGCCGTCAACTAGCATCTTAGTGACCTTGAGGTTGCGGATTGTTGGTGAAACCAACATCGGCAAGCACCCGACCGCAGTTATGCGATCAGGGTGGTCCTCAATATCAAAGATGATAGGCGTGCTGGACCATTTCAGAGGCTTGCATGACTCGACGGGTGGTTCTGCTGCATTAACTTCCCACACCCACTGCTTGAGCTGACGGTGCAAGGTATGCAGAGAAGCACCACCGTCAACGCACAGGACCTCTGTGGCTTTCTGAAACTCCTGCTCATCAGTCTCCTCATCATCCATGTCTTCATCGTCGTCGTCATCTTCATCCTTGTCGCGGCCGCGAGGAGGTCTGTCTCCTTGCCGCTGCTTGGCCTTGCCGCGGCGTCCTCCTCGGCCGGGACGTTTCTTGTCGGATCCCCCAGCACCTTCCTGGGCCTTCTCCTTGTCGCGCCGCTCGTATTCAGCTTTCTGTTGCTCAACGAGGTGCTCGACTTTCTTGCAGTTCTGGAGATCATGGCCCTTGGTGCGGTGGATCTTGCAATACTGCTTGTTGGTGCTGTCCTGCTTGTCGGCGACCGCCACCTCCGCGGCAACCTCCTTGCCGGAGTCACCAGCTTTGGCCTTCTTGGCGCCACCACCGTTGCCGGACTGCTCAACAACTAGCACCTCTTTGCCTTTCCTCTTCCTGTTGTTCCACCGCCGGTTTTTCCTTGCCGGGGCAGCATCTTCACTGTCAGATCCTCCCGCTCCTACATTCTCTCCGGGGAGTCTCCTCCCTTCCTCAGCACGTGCACACTTGTCGGCCAGTGCATATAACTCACTGACGTCCCTGATCTTCCACATCACCATTTCCTCCCGCATCCTGCGGTTTCGCACGTTCTGATGGAACGCGCTGATCACCGCGGCAGGGTGGACGTCTGGGATGTTGTGCTGCACACTGCTGAATCTCTGAATGTACTTGCGCAGGGGCTCTCCTTCCTTCTGGGCGAGCAGATGAAGATCACTCTCTTGGCCATGAGGCTTGTGTCCGCCTATGAAGGCACCGACAAACTGATGGCACAGATCAGCCCAAGAGGATATGGAGTTGTCTGGCAAGTGCATGACCCAGGATCTGACATTGGGCTTGAGCACTAGCGGGAAGTAGTTGGCAAGGATCTTGTCATCCCGTCCCCCGGCAGCCTGCACCGCAATGGTGTAGATGCTGAGGAACTCCGACGGATGCGTCTTGCCGTCGTACTTCTCTGGTACGTCTGGCTTGAAGTTCTTCGTGCTGGGCCACTGGACTTGTCGCAGCTCACGAGTAAACGCAGGGCAACCTACCGCGTACGGCAGATCGCCTGGTTCCCCTGGCGCATGCATGTCAACAGAGGGCCTAGCGCGCTTGTCAGATTGACGTCGCGCTTCTCTTCGGCGCTCGATGCGAGTTCGAGCGTCTTCTTGTTGTCGATCATGAAGAACTTGGCGCTGATCGCGACGAGCTCGTGGATCCGACGATGCGGTGGAGTCGCTGTGGAGGTGGATCCGGCGAGTCGGCGATCTTGGCCTTCAGGGTGGTGATTGCATGGTAGTTGCACCTCCACCCGTTTCGTCGCCACCGGCTCGCGCCCGGCAACCCTGCCGCGGCGGCGACGCGCTCGGCCGCCGTGGAGTGCCGCCGTTGGCGTAGCCGATGAGACTCTGAATGGTTGCCCTCCATTCATCGATCTTGTCCGACGTCGGAGGGTAATCTAGGAGCAGTTGAGCTCGCGCCAAAGCTTCTGCTGGAGTGGTGGGTGGCAGTGGCGGACGGCGCGAGGAGCGGGACGTGCTCGGACTTCTAACTATGTTAGAAGGAGCAGTATCCCGTCCAGGCGACCATGCCCCGCTCGTGCCAGCACGCTGGCGTGCATGCTGGTCTTGAGCGCCCCGAGATCCACCAGCTTGGTCTTGGCCTATCATGCGCATGGCACTGCGAGTGCCATGACACTATTGGTCTTGCGCCTCCTGAGAGTGGCGCGGAACATGTACAGTCGCCGAGGTTTGTGCAGCCTTGTCCTTGGACCTGGCAGCATCATAAGCTTCCTCGTCGACGTCCATTCTTCCGCCGGCGTCCATTCCACCACCCGTTTGCTCCAACGGTTACGGAAGTGACGTGGACGGAGCGGCTGCCGCCGAAGTCTTCTTCTTCGGTGGCATGTTGACGAAGGGAAAGAAGATCTAGATCGTGTGAACGCCGGATCAGGTTCACACAATCTCGACGCCCCCTACCTGGTGCGCCAAAGATGTCGGGGAAACTGATCCACCAACACCTATGGGGCCGGCGGACCGGGCCCCTTTCGGTTCGGCAGGGGGCGGAGGTCGCACGAAGAGCAGATCGAGGCGAAGCACACAAGCGGTTTACCCAGCTTCGGAGCTCTCCGGAGAGATAACACTCCTATTGCTGCTTGTTTGATTATCTGGTGTTCTTGCTCCAGAGAGAGAGCGTAGTGTTTTTCTGGGTTCCGGACCAGTCGAATCTCGCGAACCGAACCTGGCAAACGTGTCGAACTGAACCCCCTCTACGTTGCGCATGGGCCTCCTTTTATACGCTAAAGGGGTCACCGACAGGTGGCAACGCAGAGAAGGGTACAAATGTAAAAAGCGAGGTGGTTGGTACAGTTACTTGTACAGTGCACCCTACCTAACCCTGACGGCAGGGGACAAGGGCATTAAATGCCTGTCTGAGTCGCCCAAATAGTGCAGAAAAGGACCGTTAGGGGCGCCACCGTTCGCCACGATGGCGATCTTGTCAGCTTCGCATGCCACTGCGCACCGCTGGCTGCACAGCCTCCCGCCACGCGCGCCTGGAGAGGCCCCCAGAGCGACACGTTGGTGGATGCGCTGGAGCGTGGGCACAGAGTGGCTGCCTGCCGCGGCAAGCGCCTTGCCGCTGCTGTTATCTTGTCGGGTCCGTAAGCTTGTCGCTCACCGGGCCTCGAGGTATCTTGGTTGGTCTTCCCGGCAAGCTCCTCTTGTCGGGGCCTTGTTGCCTTGCCGGAGCGCGTGGCGCGTCACGGCAAGTTCTTTGGAGTGCCTTGGTTGGCCTTCCCGGCAAGCTCCTCTTGCCGGGGCCTTGTCTCCTGAGCTTAAATACTTTGTTCTTGAATGGCTCCAAGGGAACCACGGGGGATCTTGGCGTTAGCCCGGCAAGCCTTGTCGCGAGGTGCTGCAACTGCCCGTGCACAAGTTCGGGGTACTAGGGTACCCCTATTCTAGTACACCGACACTCTATAACCTAGTACAAAGAATTTTACACTAGAGTTGAACTAGCTCTATAAACTAGTATAAAAATATTTACACTTGACTTGAACTAGCTATATAACCTAGTACAAATAATTTCACACAAGAGTTGAACTAGTTGTATAACCTAGTACAAATAATTTTACACTAGAGTTGAACTAGCTCTATCACCTAGTACAAATAATTTTACACTACAACTGAACTAACTCTATAACCTAGTACAAATAATTTTACACTAGAGTTGAACTAGCTCTATAGGCTAGGTTAAATAATTTTACACTAGAGTTGAACTAGCTCTGTAACCTAGTTCAAAATATTTTACACTAGAGTTGAACTAGCACTATAACCTAGTACAAATAATTTTACACCAGAGTTGAACTAGCTCTATAGGCTAGTTCAAATAGTTTTGCACCAATGTTGAACTATCTCAACAAGCTAGTTTAAATAATTTTACACTAGAGTTGAACTAGCTCCATAACGTAGTACAAATAATTTTACACTAGAGTTGAAATAGCTCTATGGGCTAGTTCAAATAATTTTACACTAGAGTAGAACTAGCTTTATAACGTAGTACAAATACTTTTACACTAGAGTTAAACTAGCTCTACAAGCTAGTTCAAATAATTTTACACTAGAGTTGAACTAGCTCTACAGGCTAGTACAAATAATTTTACACTGGAGTTGAACTAGCTCTACAGGCTAGGTCAAATAATTTTACACTAGAGTTGAACTAGCTCTATAAACTAGTATAAAAATATTTACACTTGACTTGAACTAGCTATATAACCTAGTACAAATAATTTCACATAAGAGTTGAACTAGTTGTATAACCTAGTACAAATAATTTTACACTAGAGTTGAACTAGCTCTATCACCTAGTACAAATAATTTTACACTACAACTGAACTAACTCTATAACCTAGTACAAATAATTTTACACTAGAGTTGAACTAGCTCTATAGGCTAGGTTAAATAATTTTACACCAGAGTTGAACTAGCTCTGTAACCTAGTTCAAAATATTTTACACTAGAGTTGAACTAGCACTATAACCTAGTACAAATAATTTTACACCAGAGTTGAACTAGCTCTATAGGCTAGTTCAAATAGTTTTGCACCAATGTTGAACTATCTCAACAAGCTAGTTTAAATAATTTTACACTAGAGTTGAACTAGCTCCATAACGTAGTACAAATAATTTTACACTAGAGTTGAAATAGCTCTATGGGCTAGTTCAAATAATTTTACACTAGAGTAGAACTAGCTTTATAATGTAGTACAAACACTTTTACACTAGAGTTAAACTAGCTCTACAAGCTAGTTCAAATAATTTTACACTAGAGTTGAACTAGCTCTACAGGCTAGTACAAATAATTTTACACTGGAGTTGAACTAGCTCTACAGGCTAGGTCAAATAATTTTACACTAGAGTTGAACTATCTCTATAACCTAGTACAAATAATTTTACACTAGATGTGAACTAGCTCTATAACCTAGGACAAATAATTTTACACTAGTGTTGAACTAGCTCTAACAGCTAGTTCAAATAATTTTACACTAGAGTTGAACTAGCTCTATAACCTAGTACAAATAATTTTACACTAGAGTTGAACTAGCTCTATAACCTAGTACAAATAATTTTACACTAGAGTTGAACTAGCTCTATAACCTAGTTCAAATAATTTTACACTAGAGTTGAACTAGCTCAATAACCTACTACAAATAATTTTACACTAGATTTCAACTAGCTCTATAACCTAGTACAAATAATTTTACACTATAGTTGAACTAGTTCTATAACCTAGTACAAATAATTTTACACTAGAGTTGAACTAGCTCTATAACCTAGTTCAAATAATTTTACACTAGAGTTGAACTAGCACTATAACCTAGTACAAATAATTTTACACCAAAGTTGTACCAGCTCTACAGGCTAGTTCAAATAGTTTTACACTAGTGCTAAACTAACTCTATAAGCTAGTTTAAATAATTTTACACTAGAGTTGAACTAGCTCTATAACCTAGTACAAATAAATTTACGCTAGAGTTGAACTAGCTCTATACGCTAGGTCAAATAATTTTACACTAGAGTTGAACTATCTCTATAACCTAGTACAAATAATTTTACACTAGATTTGAACTAGCCCTATAACCTAGTACAAATAATTTTACACTAGTGTTCAACTAGCTCTACAAGCTAGTTCAAATAATTTTACACTAGAGTTGAACTAGCTCTATAACCTAGTACAAATCATTTTGCACTAGCTTTATAGGCTAGGTCAAATAATTTTACACTAGAGTTGAACTAGCTCTATAACCTAGTTCAAATAATTTTACACTAGAGTTGAACTATCTCTACAGGCTAGTTCAAATAATTTTACACTAGAGTTGAACTAGCTCAATAACCTAGTACAAATAATTTTACACTAGATATGAACTAGCTCTATAACCTAGTACAAATAATTTTACACTTCAGTTGAACTTGGTCTATAAGCTAGTACAAATAATTTTACACTAGAGTTGAACTAGCTCTATAGGCTAGGTTAAATAATTTTACACTAGAGTTGAACTAGCTCTATAACCTAGTTCAACTAATTTTACACTAGAGTTGAACTAGCACTATAACCTAGTACAAATAATTTTACACCAGAGTTGAACTAGCTCTACAGGCTAGTTCAAATAGTTTTGCACCAGTGTTGAACTATCTCAACAAGCTAGTTTAAATAATTTTACACTAGAGTTGAACTAGCTCCATAACGTACTACAAATAATTTTACACTAGAGTTGAAATAGCTCTATAACCTAGTACAAATACTTTTACACTAGAGTTGAACTAGCTCTACAAGCTAGTTCAAATAATTTTACACTAGAGTTGAACTAGCTCTACAGGCTAGTACAAATAATTTTACACTGGAGTTGAATTAGCTCTATGACCTAGTACAAATAATTTTACATTAGAGTTGAACTAGCTCTATAAACTAGTTCAAATAATTTTACACTAAAGTTGAACCAGCTCTACAGGCTAGTTCAAATAGTTTTACACTAGTGCTAAACTAGCTCTATAAGCTTGTTTAAATAATTTTACACTAGAGTTGAACTAGCTCTATAACCTAGTACAACTAATTTTATGCTAGAGTTGAACTAGCTCTACAGGCTAGGTCAAATAATTTTACACTAGAGTTGAACTATCTGTATAACCTAGTACAAATAATTGTACACTAGATTTGAACTAGTTCTATAACCTCGTACAAATAATTTTACACTAGTGTTGAACTAGCTCTACAAGCTAGTTCAAATAATTTTACACTAGAGTTGAACTAGCTCTATAACCTAGTACAAATAATTTTGCACTAGAGTTGAACTAGCTCTACAGGCTAGGTCAAATCATTTTACACTAGAGTTGAACTAGCTCTATAACCTAGTTCAAATAATTTTACACTTGAGTTGAACTAGCTCTACAAGCTAGTTCAAATAATTTTACACTAGAGTTGAACTAGCTCTATAACCTAGTACAAATAATTTTACACTAGAGTTGAACTTGTTCTACAGGCTAGTTCAAATAATTTTACAGTAGAGTTGAACTATCTCTATAACCTAGTACAAAGAATTTTACACTAGAGTTCCACTAGCTATATAAACTAGTACAAAAATTTTACACTTGAGTTGAACTAGCTATATAACCTAGTACAAATAATTTCACACAAGAGTTGAACTAGTTGTATAACCTGGTACAACTAATTTTACACTAGAGTTGAACTAGCTCTATAACCTAGTACAAATAATTTTACACTATAGTTGAACTAGCTCTATAACCTAGTACAAATAATTTTACACTAGAGTTGAACTAGATCTATAACCTAGTTCAAATAATTTTACACTAGAGTTGAACTAGCACTATAACCTAGTACAAATAACTTTACACTAGAGTTGAACTAGCTCTACAGGCTAGGTCAAATAATTTTGCACCAGTGTTGAACTATCTCAACAAGCTAGTTTAAATAATTTTACACTAGAGTTGAACTAGCTCTACAAGCTAGTTCAAATAATTTTACACTAGAGTTGAAATAGCTATATAGGCTAGTTCAAATAATTTTACACTAGAGTTGAACTAGCTCTATAACCTAGTACAAATACTTTTACACTAGCGTTGAACTAGCTCTACAAGCTAGTTCAAATAATTTTACACTAGAATTGAACTAGCTCTATAGGCTAGTACAAATAATTTTACATTGGAGTTGACTTAGCTCTATGACCTAGTACAAATAATTTTACATTAGAGTTGAACTAGCTCTACAAACTAGTTCAAATAATTTTACACTAGAGTTGAACCAGCTCTACAGGCTAGTTCAAATAGTTTTACACTAGTGCTAAACTAGCTCTATAAGCTAGTTTAAATAATTTTACACTAGAGTTGAACTAGCTCTATAACCTAG
>NC_057800.1:537633436-537634914 GCF_018294505.1 Triticum aestivum
CCTAGTACAAATAATTTTACACTAGTGTTGAACTAGCTCTACAGGCTAGTACGAATAATTTTACACTGGAGTTGAATTAGCTCTATGACCTAGTACAAATAATTTTACATTAGAGTTGAACTAGCTCTACAAACTAGTTCAAATAATTTTACACCAGAGTTGAACAAGCTCTACAGGTTAGTTCAAATAGTTTTACACTAGTGCTTAACCAGCTCTATAAGCTAGTTTAAGTAATTTTACACTAGAGTTGAACTAGCTCTATAACCTAGTACAAATAATTTTACGCTAGAGTTGAACTAGCTCTACAGGCTAGGTCAAATAATTTTACACTAGAGTTGAACTATCTCGATAACCTAGTACAAATAATTTTACACTAGATTTGAACTAGCTCTATAACCTAGTACAAATAATTTTACACTAGTGTTGAACCAGCTGTACAAGCTAGTTCAAATAATTTTACACTAGAGTTGAACTAGCTCTATAACCTAGTACAAATAATTTTGCACTAGAGTTGAACTAGCTCTATAACCTAGTTCAAATAATTTTACACTAGAGTTGAACTAGCTCTAAAGGCTAGTTCAAATAATTTTACACTAGAGTTCAACTAGCTCTATAACCTAGTACAAATAATTTTACACTAGTGTTGAACTAGCTCTACAAGTTAGTTCAAATAATTTTACACTAGAGTTGAACTAGCTCTATAACCTAGTACAAATAATTTTACGCTAGAGTTGAACTAGCTCTACAGGCTAGTTCAAATAATTTTATACTTGAGTTGAACTATCTCTATAACCTAGTACAAATAATTTTACACTAGATTTGAACTAGCTCTATAACCTAGTACAAATAATTTTACACTAGTGTTGAACTAGCTCTACAAGCTAGTTCAAATAATTTTACACTAGAGTTGAACTAGCTCTATAACCTAGTACAAATAATTTTGCTCTAGAGTTGAACTAGCTCTACAGGCTAGGTCAAATAATTTTAGACTACAGTTGAACTAGCTCTATAACCTAGTTCAAATAATTTTACACTAGAGTTGAATTAGCTCTACAGGCTAGTTCAAATAATTTAACATTAGAGTTGAACTAGCTCTATAACCTAGTACAAATAATTTTATACTAGAGTTGAACTTGTTCTACAGGCTAGTTCAAATAATTTTACACTAGAGTTGAACTAGCTCTAGAACCTATTACAAAGAATTTTACACTATAGTTGAACTACCTCTATAAACTAGTACAAAAAAATTTTACACTTGAGTTGAACTAGCAATATAATCTAGTACAAATAATTTCACACAAGAGTTGAACTAGTTGTATAACCTAGTACAACTAATTTTACACTAGAGTTGACCTAGCTCTACAGGCTAGTTCAAATAATTTTACACTAGAGTTGAACTAGCTCTATAACCTAGTACAAATAATTTTACACTAGAGTTGAACTTGTTCTACAGGCTAGTTCAAATAATTTAACACTAG
>NC_057800.1:537635052-537636626 GCF_018294505.1 Triticum aestivum
ACCTAGTACAAAGAATTTTACACTAGAGTTCAACTAGCTCTATAAACTAGTACAAAAAATTTACACTTGAGTTGAACTAGCTATATAACCTAGTACAAATAATTTCACACAAGAGTTGAACTAGTTGTATAACCTGGTACAACTCATTTTATCCTAGAGTTGAACTAGCTCTATAACCTAGTACAAATAATTTCACACTACAGTTGAACTAGCTCTATTACCTAGTACAAATAATTTTACACTAGAGTTGAACTAGCTCTATAACCTAGTTCAAATAATTTTACACTAGAGTTGAACTAGCACTATAACCTAGTACAAATAACTTTACACCAGAGTTGAACTAGCTCTACAGGCTAGCTCAAATAATTTTGCACCAGTGTTGAACTATCTCAACAAGCTAGTTTAAATAATTTTACACTAGAGTTGAACTAGCTCTACAAGCTAGCTCAAATAATTTTACACTAGAGTTGAAATAGCTATATAGGCTAGTTCAAATAATTTTACACTAGAGTTGAACTAGCTCTATAACCTAGTACAAATACTTTTACACTAGAGTTGAACTAGCTCTACAAGCTAGTTCAAATAATTTTACACTAGAGTTGAACTAGCTCTACAGGCTAGTACAAATAATTTTACATTGGAGTTGAATTAGCTCTATGACCTAGTACAAATAATTTTACATTAGAATTGAACTAGCTCTACAAACTAGTTCAAATAATTTTACACTAGAGTTGAACCAGCTCTACAGGCTAGTTCAAATAGTTTTACATTAGTGCTAAACTAGCTCTATAAGCTAGTTTAAATAATTTTACACTAGAGTTGAACTAGCTCTATAACCTAGTACAAATAATTTTACGCTAGAGTTGAACTAGCTCTACAGGCTAGGTCAAATAATTTTACACTAAAGTTGAACTATCTCTATAACCTAGTACAAATAATTTTACACTAGATTTGAACTAGCACTATAACCTAGTACAAATAATTTTACACTAGTGTTGAACTAGCTCTACAGGCTAGTACGAATAATTTTACACTGGAGTTGAATTAGCTCTGTGACCTAGTACGAATAATTTAACATTAGAGTTGAACTAGCTCTACAAACTAGTTCAAATAATTTTACACCAGAGTTGAACCAGCTCTACAGGTTAGTTCAAATAGTTTTACACTAGTGCTTAACCAACTCTATAAGCTAGTTTAATTAATTTTACACTAGAGTTGAACTATCTCTATAACCTAGTACAAAGAATTTTACACTAGATTTGAACTAGCTCTATAACCTAATACAAATAATTTTACACTAGTGTTGAACTAGCTCTACAAGCTAGTTCAAATAATTTTACACTAGAGTTGAACTAGCTCTATAGCCTAGTACAAATAATTTTGCACTAGAGTTGAACTAGCTCTACAGGCTAGGTCAAATAATTTTACACTAGAGTTGAACTAGCTCTATAACCTAGTTCAAATAATTTTACACTAGAGTTGAACTAGCTCTACAGGCTAGTTCAAATAATTTTACACTAGAGTTGAACTAGCTCTATAACCTAGTACAAATAATTTTACACTAGATTTGAACT
>NC_057800.1:537637214-537637583 GCF_018294505.1 Triticum aestivum
TAGGCTAGTTCAAATAATTTTACACTAGAGTTGAACTAGCTCTATAACCTAGTACAAATAATTTTACACTAGAGTTGAACTAGCTCTACAAGCTAGTTCAAATAATTTTACACTAGAGTTGAACTAGCTCTACAGGCTAGTACAAATAATTTTACACTGGAATTGAATTAGCTCTATGACTTAGTACAAATAATTTTACATTAGAGTTGAACTAGCAATACAAAGTAGTTCAAATAATTTTACACTAGAGTTGAACCAGCTCTACAGGCTAGTTCAAATAGTTTTACACTAGTGCTAAACTAGCTCTATAAGCTAGTTTAAATAATTTTACACTAGAGTTGAACTAGCTCTATAACCTAGTAAAAATAA
>NC_057800.1:537637676-537640501 GCF_018294505.1 Triticum aestivum
CACTAGAGTTGAACTAGCTCTACAGGCTAGGTCAAATAATTTTACACTAGAGTTGAACTAGCTCTATAACCTAGTTCAAATAATTTTACACTAGAGTTGAATTAGCTCTACTGGCTAGTTCAAATAATTTAACATTAGAGTTGAACTAGCTCTATAACCTAGTACAAATAATTTTACACTAGAGTTGAACTTGTTCTACAGGCTAGTTCAAATAATTTTACACTAGAGTTGAACTAGCTCTAGAACCTAGTACAAAGAATTTTACACTAGAGTTGAACTACCTCTATAAACTAGTACAAAAAAAATTACACTTGAGTTGAACTAGCAATACAACCTAGTACAAATAATTTCACACAAGAGTTGAACTAGTTGTATAACATAGTACAACTAATTTTACACTAGAGTTGAACTAGGTCTATAACCTAGTATAAATAATTTAACACTACAGTTGAACTAGCTCTATAACCTAATACAAACACTTTTACACTAGAGTTGAACTAGCTCTATAGGCTAGGTTAAATGATTTTACACTAGAGTTGAACTAGCTCTATAACCTAATTCAAATAATTTTACACTAGAATTGAACTAGCACTAAAGCCTAGTACAAATAATTTTACAATAGAGTTGAAATAGCTCTATAGGCTAGTTTAAATAATTTTACACTAGAGTTCAACTAGCTCTATAACCTAGTACAAATACTTTTACACTAGAGTTGAACTAGCTCTACAAAGTAGTTCAAATAATTTTACACTAGAGTTCAACTAGCTCTATAACCTAGTACAAATACTTTTACACTAGAGTTGAACCAGCTCTACAGGCTAGTTCAAATAGTTTTACACTAGTGCTAAACTAGCTCTATAAGCTAGTTTAAATAATTTTACACTAGAGTTGAACTAGCTCTATAACCTAGTACAAATAATTTTACGCTAGAGTTGAACTAGCTCTATAGTCTAGGTCAAATAATTTTATACTAGAGTTGAACTATCTCTATAACCTAGTACAAATAATTTTACACTAGATTTGAACTAGCTCTATAACCTAGTACAAATAATTTTACACTAGTGTTGAACTAGCTCTACAAACTAGTTCAAACAATTTTACACTAGAGTTGAACTAGCTCTATAACCTAGTACAAATAATTTTGCACTAGAGTTGAAGTAGCTCTACAGGCTAGGTCAAATAATTTTACACTAGAGTTGAACTAGCTCTATAACCTAGTTCAAATAATTTTACACTAGAGTTGAATTAGCTCTACAGGCTAGTTCAAGTAAATTTACATTAGAGTTGAACTAGCTCTATAACCTAGTACAAATAATTTTACACTAGAGTTGAACTTGTTCTACAGGCTAGTTCAAACAATTTTACACTAGAGTTGAACTAGCTCTAGAACCTAGTACAAAGAATTTTACACTAGAGTTGAACTACCTCTATAAACTAGTACAAAAAAATTTACACGTGACTTAAACTAGCAATATAACCTAGTACAAATAATTTCACACGAGTTGAACTAGTTGTATAACCTAGTACAACTAATTTTACACTAGAGTTGAACTAGCTCTATAACCTAGTATAAATAATTTTACACTACAGTTGAACTAGCTCTATAACCTAGTACAAATAATTTTACACTAGAGTTGAACTAGCTCTATAACCTACTTCAAATAATTTTACACTAGAGTTGAACTAGCACTATAGCCTAGTACAAATAATTTTACACGAGAGTTGAACTAGCTCTACAGGCTAGGTCAAATAATTTCACACCAGTGTTGAACTATCTCAACAAGCTAGTTTAAATAATTTTACACTAGAGTTGAACTAGCTCTATAACCTAGTACAAATAATTTTACACTAGAGTTGAACTAGCTCTATAACCTAGTACAAATAATTTTACACTAGAGTTGAACTAGCTCTATAACCTAGTACAAATAATTTTACACTAGAGTTGAACTAGCTCTACAAGCTAGTTCAAATAATTTTACACTAGAGTTGAACTAGCTCTACAGGCTAGTACAAATAATTTTACACTGGAGTTGAATTAGCTCTATTACCAAGTACAAATAATTTTACATTAGAGTTGAACTAGCTCTACAAACTAGTTCAAATAATTTTACACTAGAGTTGAACCAGCTCTACAGGCTAGTTCAAATAGTTTTACACTAGTGCTAAACTAGCTCTATAAGCTAGTTTAAATACTTTTACACTAGAGTTGAACTAGCTCTATAACCTAGTACAAATAATTTTATGCTAGAGTTCAACTAGCTCTACAGGCTAGGTCAAATAATTTTACACTAGAGTTGAACTATCTCTGTAACCTAGTACAAATAATTTTAAAAGTAGATTTGAACTAGCTCTATAACCTAGTACAAATAATTTTACACTAGTGTTGATCTAGCTCTACAAGCTAGTTCAAAAAATTTTACACTAGAGTTGAACTAGCTCTATAACCTAGTACAAATAATTTTGCACTAGAGTTGAACTAGCTCTACAGGCTAGGTCAAATAATTTTACACTAGAGTTGAACTAGCTCTACAGGCTAGTTCAAATAATTTTACACTAGAGTTGAAATAGCTCTATAGGCTAGTTCAAATAATTTCACACTAGAGTTGAACTAGCTCTATAACCTAGTACGAATACTTTTACTCTAGAGTTGAACTAGCTCTACAAGCTAGTTCAAATAATTTTACACTAGAGTTGAACTAGCTCTACAGGCTAGTACAAATAATTTTACACTAGAGTTGAATTAGCTCTATGACCTAGTACAAATAATTTTACATTAGAGTTGAACTAGCTCTACAAACTAGTTCAAATAATTTTACACTAGAGTT
>NC_057800.1:537641146-537641477 GCF_018294505.1 Triticum aestivum
GTTGAACTAGCTCTATAACGTAGTACAAATAATTTTGCACTAGAGTTGAACTAGCTCTACAGGCTAGGTCAAGTAATTTTACACTAGAGTTGAACTAGCTCTATAACCTAGTTCAAATAATTTGACACTAGAGTTGAACTAGCTCTACAGGCTAGTTCAAATAATTTTACACTAGAGTTGAACTAGCTCTATAACCTAGTAGAAATAATTTTACACTAGATTTGAACTAGCCCTATAACCTAGTACAAATAATTTTACACTAGTGTTGATCTAGCTCTACAAGCTAGTTCAAATAATTTTACACTAGAGTTGAACTAGCTCTATAACCTAG
>NC_057800.1:537641854-537644398 GCF_018294505.1 Triticum aestivum
ACAAATAATTTTGCACTAGAGTTGAACTAGCTCTGCAGGCTAGGTCAAATAATTTTGAACTAGAGTTGAACCAGCTCTACAGGGAAGGTCAAGTAATTTTACACTAGAGTTGAACTAGCTCTATAACCTAGTACAAATAATTTTACACTAGAGTTGAACTAGCTCTATAGGCTAGTTCAAATAATTTTACACTACAATTCAACTAGCACTGTAACCTAATACAAATAATTTTACACTGGAGTTGAACTAGTTCTACAGGCTAGTTCAAATAATTTTACACTAGAGTTGAACTAGCTCTATAACCTAGTACAAAGAATTTTACACTAGAGTTGAACTTGCTCTATAAACTAGTACAAAAAAATTTACACTAGAGTTGAATTAGATCTATCACCTAGTACAAATAATTTTACATTAGAGTTGAACTAGTTCTACACGCTAGTTCAAATAATTTTACACTAGAGTTGAACTACGTCTATAACCTAGTACAAAGAATTTTACACTAGAGTTGAGCTAGCTATATAAACTAATACAAAAAAAATTACACTAGAGTTGAACTAGCTGTATAATCTAGTGCAGATAATTTCACACTAGAGTTGAACTAGCTGTATAACCTAGTACAAATAATTTTACACTAGAGTTGAACTAGCTCTACAAGCTAGTTAAATAATTTTACACTAGAGTTGAACTAGCTCTATAGGCTAGGTTAAATAATTTTACACTAGAGTTGAACTAGCTCTATAACCTAGTTCAAATAATTTTACACAAGAGTTGAACTAGCACTATAACCTAGTACAAATAATTTTACACCAGAGTAGAACTAGCTCTACAGGCTAGTTCAAATAGTTTTGCACCAGTGTTGAACTATCTCAACAAGCTAGTTTAAATAATTTTACACTAGAGTTGAACTAGCTCCATAATGTAGTACAAATAATTTTACACTAGAGTTGAACAAGCTCTACAAGCTAGTTCAAATAATTTTACAGTAGAGTTGAAATAGCTCTATAGGCTAGTTCAAATAATTTTACACTAGAGTTGAACTAGCTCTATAACCTAGTACAAATAATTATACACAAGAGTTGAAGTAGCTCCACGGGCTAGTTCAAATAATTTTACACTAGAGTTGAACTAGCTCTACAGGCTAGTTCAAATAATTTTACACTAGAGTTGAACTAGCTCTACAGGCTAGTTCAAATAATTTTACACTAGAGTTGAAATAGCTCTATAGGCTAGTTCAAATAATTTCACACTAGAGTTGAACTAGCTCTATAACCTAGTACGAATACTTTTACTCTAGAGTTGAACTAGCTCTACAAGCTAGTTCAAATAATTTTACACTAGAGTTGAACTAGCTCTACAGGCTAGTACAAATAATTTTACACTAGAGTTGAATTAGCTCTATGACCTAGTACAAATAATTTTACATTAGAGTTGAACTAGCTCTACAAACTAGTTCAAATAATTTTACACTAGAGTTGAACCAGCTCTACAGGCTAGTTCAAATAGCTTTAAACTAGTGCTAAACTAGCTCTATAAGCTAGTTTAAATAATTTTACACTAGAGTTGAACTAGCTCT
Organism: Triticum aestivum; assembly: GCF_018294505.1. Lineage (NCBI taxonomy): Eukaryota > Viridiplantae > Streptophyta > Magnoliopsida > Poales > Poaceae > Triticum > Triticum aestivum. The sequence continues at coordinate 537,643,428 of NC_057800.1, forward strand.
ATAAACTAGTACAAATAATTTTACGCTAGAGTTGAACTAGCTCTACAAGCTAGGTCAAATAATTTTACACTAGAGTTGAACTATCTCTATAACCTAGTACAACTAATTTTACACTAGATTTGAACTAGCTCTATAACCTAGTACAAATAATTTTACACTAGTGTTGAACTAGCTCTACAAGCTAGTTAAAATAATTTTACACTAGAGTTGAACTAGCTCTATAACGTAGTACAAATAATTTTGCACTAGAGTTGAACTAGCTCTACAGGCTAGGTCAAGTAATTTTACACTAGAGTTGAACTAGCTCTATAACCTAGTTCAAATAATTTGACACTAGAGTTGAACTAGCTCTACAGGCTAGTTCAAATAATTTTACACTAGAGTTGAACTAGCTCTATAACCTAGTAGAAATAATTTTACACTAGATTTGAACTAGCCCTATAACCTAGTACAAATAATTTTACACTAGTGTTGATCTAGCTCTACAAGCTAGTTCAAATAATTTTACACTAGAGTTGAACTAGCTCTATAACCTAGCACAAATAATTTTGCACTAGAGTTGAACTAGCTCTGCAGGCTAGGTCAAATAATTTTGAACTAGAGTTGAACCAGCTCTACAGGGAAGGTCAAGTAATTTTACACTAGAGTTGAACTAGCTCTATAACCTAGTACAAATAATTTTACACTAGAGTTGAACTAGCTCTATAGGCTAGTTCAAATAATTTTACACTACAATTCAACTAGCACTGTAACCTAATACAAATAATTTTACACTGGAGTTGAACTAGTTCTACAGGCTAGTTCAAATAATTTTACACTAGAGTTGAACTAGCTCTATAACCTAGTACAAAGAATTTTACACTAGAGTTGAACTTGCTCTATAAACTAGTACAAAAAAATTTACACTAGAGTTGAATTAGATCTATCACCTAGTACAAATAATTTTACATTAGAGTTGAACTAGTTCTACA
>NC_057800.1:537644408-537646185 GCF_018294505.1 Triticum aestivum
TTACATTAGAGTTGAACTAGCTCTATGACCTAGTTCAAATAATTTGACACTAGAGTTGAACTAGCTCTACAGGCTAGTTCAAATAATTTTACACTAGAGTTGAACTAGCTCTATAACCTAGTAGAAATAATTTTACACTAGATTTGAACTAGCCCTATAACCTAGTACAAATAATTTTACACTAGTGTTGATCTAGCTCTACAAGCTAGTTCAAATAATTTTACACTAGAGTTGAACTAGCTCTATAACCTAGTACAAATAATTTTGCACTAGAGTTGAACTAGCTCTGCAGGCTAGGTCAAATAATTTTGAACTAGAGTTGAACCAGCTCTACAGGGAAGGTCAAGTAATTTTACACTAGAGTTGAACTAGCTCTATAACCTAGTACAAATAATTTTACACTAGAGTTGAACTAGCTCTATAGGCTAGTTCAAATAATTTTACACTACAATTCAAATAGCACTGTAACCTAATACAAATAATTTTACACTGGAGTTGAACTAGTTCTACAGGCTAGTTCAAATAATTTTACACTAGAGTTGAACTAGCTCTATAACCTAGTACAAAGAATTTTACACTAGAGTTGAACTTGCTCTATAAACTAGTACAAAAAAATTTACACTAGAGTTGAATTAGATCTATCACCTAGTACAAATAATTTTACATTAGAGTTGAACTAGTTCTACAGGCTAGTTCAAATAATTTTACACTAGAGTTGAACTACGTCTATAACCTAGTACAAAGAATTTTACACTAGAGTTGAGCTAGCTATATAAACTAATACAAAAAAAATTACACTAGAGTTGAACTAGCTGTATAATCTAGTGCAGATAATTTCACACTAGAGTTGAACTAGCTGTATAACCTAGTACAAATAATTTTACACTAGAGTTGAACTAGCTCTACAAGCTAGTTAAATAATTTTACACTAGAGTTGAACTAGCTCTATAACCTAGTTCAAATAATTTTACACAAGAGTTGAACTAGCACTATAACCTAGTACAAATAATTTTACACCAGAGTAGAACTAGCTCTACAGGCTAGTTCAAATAGTTTTGCACCAGTGTTGAACTATCTCAACAAGCTAGTTTAAATAATTTTACACTAGAGTTGAACTAGCTCCATAATGTAGTACAAATAATTTTACACTAGAGTTGAACAAGCTCTACAAGCTAGTTCAAATAATTTTACACTAGAGTTGAAATAGCTCTATAGGCTAGTTCAAATAATTTTACACTAGAGTTGAACTAGCTCTATAACCTAGTACAAATAATTATACACAAGAGTTGAAGTAGCTCCACGGGCTAGTTCAAATAATTTTACACTAGAGTTGAACTAGCTCTACAGGCTAGTTCAAATAATTTTACACTAGAGTTGAACTAGCTCTATAACCTAGTAGAAATAATATTAGACTAGATTTCAACTAGCTCTATAACCTAGTACAAATAATTTTACACTAGATTTGAACTAGCTCTATAACCTAGTACAAATAATTTTACACTAGTGTTGAACTAGCTCTACAAGCTAGTTCAAATAATTTTACACTAGAGTTGAACTAGCTCTATAGCCTAGTACAAATAATTTTGCACTAGAGTTGAACTAGCTCTACAGGCTAGGTCAAATAATTTTACACTAGAGTTGAACTAGCTCTATAACCTAGTTCAAATAATTTTACACTAGAGTTGAACTAGCTCTACAGGCTAGTTCAAATAATTTTACACTAGAGTTGAACTAGCTCTATAACCTAGTACAAATAATTTTACACTAGATTTGAACT
>NC_057800.1:537646195-537647257 GCF_018294505.1 Triticum aestivum
AAATAATTTTACACTAGTGTTGAACTAGCTCTACAAGCTAGTTCAAATAATTTTACACTAGAGTTGAACTAGCTCTATAACCTAGTACAAATAATTTTGCACTAGAGTTGAACTAGCTCTACAGGCTAGGTCAAATAATTTTACACTAGAGTTGAACTAGCTCTATAACCTAGTTCAAATAATTTTACACTAGAGTTGAACTAGCTCTACAGGCTAGTTCAAATAATTTTACACTAGAGTTGAACTAGCTCAATAACCTAGTACAAATAATTTTACACTAGATTTGAACTAGCTCTATAACCTAGTACAAATAATTTTACACTACAGTTGAACTAGCTCTATAACCTAGTACAAATAATTTTACACTAGAGTTGAACTAGCTCTATAGGCTAGGTTAAATAATTTTACACTAGAGTTGAACTAGCTCTATAACCTAGTTCAAATAATTTTACACTAGAGTTGAACTAGCACTATAACCTAGTACAAATAATTTTACACCAGAGTTGAACTAGCTCTACAGGCTAGTTCAAATAGTTTTGCACCAGTGTTGAACTATCTCAACAAGCTAGTTTAAATAATTTTACACTAGAGTTGAACTAGCTCCATAACGTAGTACAAATAATTTTGCACTAGAGTTGAACAAGCTCTACAAGCTAGTTCAAATAATTTTACACTAGAGTTGAAATAGCTCTTTAGGCTAGTTCAAATAATTTTACACTAGAGTTGAACTAGCTCTATAACCTAGTACAAATAATTTTACACTAGAGTTGAACTAGCTCTACAAGCTAGTTCAAATAATTTTACACTAGAGTTGAACTAGCTCTACAGGCTAGTACAAATAATTTTACACTGGAATTGAATTAGCTCTATGACTTAGTACAAATAATTTTACATTAGAGTTGAACTAGCAATACAAAGTAGTTCAAATAATTTTACACTAGAGTTGAACCAGCTCTACAGGCTAGTTCAAATAGTTTTACACTAGTGCTAAACTAGCTCTATAAGCTAGTTTAAATAATTTTACACTAGAGTTGAACTAGCTCTATAACCTAGTAAAAATAA
>NC_057800.1:537647267-537649583 GCF_018294505.1 Triticum aestivum
GTTGAACTAGCACTATAACCTAGTACAAATAATTTTACACCAGAGTTGAACTAGCTCTACAGGCTAGTTCAAATAGTTTTGCACCAGTGTTGAACTATCTCAACAAGCTAGTTTAAATAATTTTACACTAGAGTTGAACTAGCTCCATAACGTAGTACAAATAATTTTACACTAGAGTTGAACAAGCTCTACAAGCTAGTTCAAATAATTTTACACTAGAGTTGAAATAGCTCTATAGGCTAGTTCAAATAATTTTACACTAGAGTTGAACTAGCTCTATAACCTAGTACAAATAATTTTACACTAGAGTTGAACTAGCTCTACAAGCTAGTTCAAATAATTTTACACTAGAGTTGAACTAGCTCTACAGGCTAGTACAAATAATTTTACACTGGAATTGAATTAGCTCTATGACTTAGTACAAATAATTTTACATTAGAGTTGAACTAGCAATACAAAGTAGTTCAAATAATTTTACACTAGAGTTGAACCAGCTCTACAGGCTAGTTCAAATAGTTTTACACTAGTGCTAAACTAGCTCTATAAGCTAGTTTAAATAATTTTACACTAGAGTTGAACTAGCTCTATAACCTAGTAAAAATAATTTTACGCTAGATTTGAACTAGCTCTACAGGCTAGGTCAAATAATTTTATACTAGAGTTGAACTATCTCTATAACCTAGTACAAATAATTTTACACTTGATTTGAACTAGCTCTATAACCTAGTACAAATAATTTTACACTAGTGTTGAACTAGCTCTACAAGCTAGTTCAAAGAATTTTGCACTAGAGTTGAACTAGCTCTATAACCTAGTACAAATAATTTTGCACTAGAGTTGAACTAGCTCTACAGGCTAGGTCAAATAATTTTACACTAGAGTTGAACTAGCTCTATAACCTAGTTCAAATAATTTTACACTAGAGTTGAATTAGCTCTACTGGCTAGTTCAAATAATTTAACATTAGAGTTGAACTAGCTCTATAACCTAGTACAAATAATTTTACACTAGAGTTGAACTTGTTCTACAGGCTAGTTCAAATAATTTTACACTAGAGTTGAACTAGCTCTAGAACCTAGTACAAAGAATTTTACACTAGAGTTGAACTACCTCTATAAACTAGTACAAAAAAATTTACACTTGAGTTGAACTAGCAATATAACCTAGTACAAATAATTTCACACAAGAGTTGAACTAGTTGTATAACATAGTACAACTAATTTTACACTAGAGTTGAACTAGGTCTATAACCTAGTATAAATAATTTAACACTACAGTTGAACTAGCTCTATAACCTAGTACAAATACTTTTACACTAGAGTTGAACTAGCTCTATAGGCTAGGTTAAATAATTTTACACTAGAGTTGAACTAGCTCTATAACCTAATTCAAATAATTTTACACTAGAGTTGAACTAGCACTAAAGCCTAGTACAAATAATTTTACACTAGAGTTGAAATAGCTCTATAGGCTAGTTCAAATAATTTTACACTAGAGTTCAACTAGCTCTATAACCTAGTACAAATACTTTTACACTAGAGTTGAACTAGCTCTACAAAGTAGTTCAAATAATTTTACACTAGAGTTGAACCAGCTCTACAGGCTAGTTCAAATAGTTTTACACTAGTGCTAAACTAGCTCTATAAGCTAGTTTAAATAATTTTACACTAGAGTTGAACTAGCTCTATAACCTAGTACAATTAATTTTACGCTAGAGTTGAACTAGCTCTATAGGCTAGGTCAAATAATTTTATACTAGAGTTGAACTATCTCTATAACCTAGTACAAATAATTTTACACTAGATTTAACCTAGCTCTATAACCTAGTACAAATAATTTTACACTAGTGTTGAACTAGCTCTACAAACTAGTTCAAAGAATTTTACACTAGAGTTGAACTAGCTCTATAACCTAGTACAAATAATTTTGCACTAGAGTTGAAGTAGCTCTACAGGCTAGGTCAAATAATTTTACACTAGAGTTGAACTAGCTCTATAACCTAGTTCAAATAATTTTACACTAGAGTTGAATTAGCTCTACAGGCTAGTTCAAGTAAATTTACATTAGAGTTGAACTAGCTCTATAACCTAGTACAAATAATTTTACACTAGAGTTGAACTTGTTCTACAGGCTAGTTCAAACAATTTTACACTAGAGTTGAACTAGCTCTAGAACCTAGTACAAAGAATTTTACACTAGAGTTGAACTACCTCTATAAACTAGTACAAAAAAATTTACACGTGAGTTAAACTAGCAATATAACCTAGTACAAATAATTTCACACAAGAGTTGAACTAGTTGTATAACCTAGTACAA
>NC_057800.1:537649593-537649886 GCF_018294505.1 Triticum aestivum
TACAAATAATTTTACACTAGTGTTGAACTAGCTCTACAAGCTAGTTCAAATAATTTTACACTAGAGTTGAACTAGCTCTATAGCCTAGTACAAATAATTTTGCACTAGAGTTGAACTAGCTCTACAGGCTAGGTCAAATAATTTTACACTAGAGTTGAACTAGCTCTATAACCTAGTTCAAATAATTTTACACTAGAGTTGAACTAGCTCTACAGGCTAGTTCAAATAATTTTACACTAGAGTTGAACTAGCTCTATAACCTAGTACAAATAATTTTACACTAGATTTGAACT
>NC_057800.1:537649896-537651954 GCF_018294505.1 Triticum aestivum
AATTTTACACTAGAGTTGAACTAGCTCTATAACCTAGTACAAATAATTTTGCACTAGAGTTGAAGTAGCTCTACAGGCTAGGTCAAATAATTTTACACTAGAGTTGAACTAGCTCTATAACCTAGTTCAAATAATTTTACACTAGAGTTGAATTAGCTCTACAGGCTAGTTCAAGTAAATTTACATTAGAGTTGAACTAGCTCTATAACCTAGTACAAATAATTTTACACTAGAGTTGAACTTGTTCTACAGGCTAGTTCAAACAATTTTACACTAGAGTTGAACTAGCTCTAGAACCTAGTACAAAGAATTTTACACTAGAGTTGAACTACCTCTATAAACTAGTACAAAAAAATTTACACGTGAGTTAAACTAGCAATATAACCTAGTACAAATAATTTCACACAAGAGTTGAACTAGTTGTATAACCTAGTACAACTACTTTTACACTAGAGTTGAACTAGCTCTATAACCTAGTATAAATAATTTTACACTACAGTTGAACTAGCTCTATAACCTAGTACAAATAATTTTACACTAGAGTTGAACTAGCTCTATAACCTACTTCAAATAATTTTACGCTAGAGTTGAACTAGCACTATAGCCTAGTACAAATAATTTTACACGAGAGTTGAACTAACTCTACAGGCTAGGTCAAATAATTTCGCACCAGTGTTGAACTATCTCAACAAGCTAGTTTAAATAATTTTACACTAGAGTTGAACTAGCTCTACAAGCTAGTGCAAATAATTTTACACTAGAGTTGAAATAGCTCTATAGGCTAGTTCAAATAATTTTACACTAGAGTTGAACTAGCTCTATAACCTAGTACAAATAATTTTACACTAGAGTTGAACTAGCTCTACAAGCTAGTTCAAATAATTTTACACTAGAGTTGAACTAGCTCTACAGGCTAGTACAAATAATTTTACACTGGAGTTGAATTAGCGCTATTACCAAGTACAAATAATTCTACATTAGAGTTGAACTAGCTCTACAAACTAGTTCAAATAATTTTACACTAGAGTTGAACCAGCTCTACAGGCTAGTTCAAATAGTTTTACACTAGTGCTAAACTAGCTCTATAAGCTAGTTTAAATAATTTTACACTAGAGTTGAACTAGCTCTATAACCTAGTACAAGTAATTTTATGCTAGAGTTCAACTAGCTCTACAGGCTAGGTCAAATAATTTTACACTAGAGTTGAACTATCTCTATAACCTAGTACAAATAATTTTAAAAGTAGATTTTAACTAGCTCTATAACCTAGTACAAATAATTTTACACTAGTGTTGATCTAGCTCTACAAGCTAGTTCAAATAATTTTACACTAGAGTTGAACTAGCTCAATAACCTAGTACAAATAATTTTGCACTAGAGTTGAACTAGCTCTACAGGCTAGGTCAAATAATTTTACACTAGAGTTGAACTAGCTCTACAGGCTAGTTCAAATAATTTTACACTAGAGTTGAAATAGCTCTATAGGCTAGTTCAAATAATTTCACACTAGAGTTGAACTAGCTCTATAACCTAGTACGAATACTTTTACTCTAGAGTTGTACTAGCTCTACAAGCTAGTTCAAATAATTTTACACTAGAGTTGAACTAGCTCTCCAGGCTAGTACAAATAATTTTACACTAGAGTTGAATTAGCTCTATGACCTAGTACAAATAATTTTACATTAGAGTTGAACTAGCTCTACAAACTAGTTCAAATAATTTTACACTAGAGTTGAACCAGCTCTACAGGCTAGTTCAAATAGCTTTAAACTAGTGCTAAACTAGCTCTATAAGCTAGTTTAAATAATTTTACACTAGAGTTGAACTAGCTCTATAAACTAGTACAAATAATTTTACGCTAGAGTTGAACTAGCTCTACAAGCTAGGTCAAATAATTTTACACTAGAGTTGAACTATCTCTATAACCTAGTACAACTAATTTTACACTAGATTTGAACTAGCTCTATAACCTAGTACAAATAATTTTACACTAGTGTTGAACTAGCTCTACAAGCTAGTTAAAATAATTTTACACTAGAGTTGAACTAGCTCTATAAC
>NC_057800.1:537652223-537687936 GCF_018294505.1 Triticum aestivum
ATATGAACTAGCCCTATAACCTAGTACAAATAATTTTACACTAGTGTTGATCTAGCTCTACAAGCTAGTACAAATAATTTTACACTAGAGTTGAACTAGCTCTATAACCCAGTACAAATAATTTTGCACTAGAGTTGAACTAGCTCTGCAGGCTAGGTCAAATAATTTTGAACTAGAGTTGAACCAGCTCTACAGGGAAGGTCAAGTAATTTTACACTAGAGTTGAACTAGCTCTATAACCTAGTACAAATAATTTTACACTAGAGTTGAACTAGCTCTATAGGCTAGTTCAAATAATTTTACACTACAATTCAACTAGCACTGTAACCTAATACAAATAATTTTACACTGGAGTTGAACTAGTTCTACAGGCTAGTTCAAATAATTTTACACTAGAGTTGAACTAGCTCTATAACCTAGTACAAAGAATTTTACACTAGAGTTGAACTTGCTCTATAAACTAGTACAAAAAAATTTACACTAGAGTTGAATTAGATCTATCACCTAGTACAAATAATTTTACATTAGAGTTGAACTAGTTCTACAGGCTAGTTCAAATAATTTTACACTAGAGTTGAACTAGGTCTATAACCTAGTGAAAAGAATTTTACACTAGAGTTGAGCTAGCTATATAAACTAATACAAAAACAATTACACTAGAGTTGAACTAGCTGTATAATCTAGTGCAGATAATTTCACACTAGAGTTGAACTAGCTGTATAACCTAGTACAAATAATTTTACACTAGAGTTGAACTAGCTCTACAAGCTAGTTAAATAATTTTACACTAGAGTTGAACTAGCTCTATAGGCTAGGTTAAATAATTTTACACTAGAGTTGAACTAGCTCTATAACCTAGTTCAAATAATTTTACACAAGAGTTGAACTAGCACTATAACCTAGTACAAATAATTTTACACCAGAGTAGAACTAGCTCTACAGGCTAGTTCAAATAGTTTTGCACCAGTGTTGAACTATCTCAACAAGCTAGTTTAAATAATTTTACACTAGAGTTGAACTAGCTCCATAATGTAGTACAAATAATTTTACACTAGAGTTGAACAAGCTCTACAAGCTAGTTCAAATAATTTTACACTAGAGTTGAAATAGCTCTATAGGCTAGTTCAAATAATTTTACACTAGAGTTGAACTAGCTCTATAACCTAGTACAAATAATTATACACAAGAGTTGAAGTAGCTCCACGGGCTAGTTCAAATAATTTTACACTAGAGTTGAACTAGCTCTACAGGCTAGTTCAAATAATTTTACACTAGAGTTGAACTAGCTCTATAACCTAGTAGAAATAATATTACACTAGATTTCAACTAGCTCTATAACCTAGTACAAATAATTTTACACTAGTGTTGAACTAGCTCTACAAGGTAGTTCAAATAATTTTACACTAGAGTTGAACTAGCTCTATAACCTAGTACAAATAATTTTGCACTAGAGTTGAACTAGCTCTACAGGCTAGGTCAAATAATTTTGAACTAGAGTTGAACCAACTCTACAGGCAAGGTCAAGTAATTTTACACTAGAGTTGAACTAGCTCTATAACCTAGTACAAATAATTTTACACTAGAGTTGAACTAGCTCTATAGGCTAGTTCAAATAATTTTACACTACAATTCAACTAGCACTGTAACCTAATACAAATAATTTTACACTAGAGTTGAACTAGTTCTACAGGCTAGTTCAAATAATTTTACACTAGAGTTGAACTAGCTCTATAACCTAGTACAAAGAATTTTACACTAGAGTTGAACTTGCTCTATAAACTAGTAGAAAAAAATTTACACTTGAGTTGAATTAGATCTATCACCTAGTACAAATAATTTTACATTAGAGTTGAACTAGTTCTACAGGCTAGTTCAAATAATTTTACACTAGAGTTGAACTAGGTCTATAACCTAGTACAAAGAATTTTACACTAGAGTTGAGCTAGCTATATAAACTAATACAAAAAAATTTACACTAGAGTTGAACTAGTTGTATAATCTAGTACAGGTAATTTCACACTAGAGTTGAACTAGCTGTATAACCTAGTACAAATAATTTTACACTAGAGTTGAACTAGCTCTACAAGCTAGTTTAAATAATTTTACACTAGAGTTGAACTAGCTCTATAGGCTAGGTTAAATAATTTTACACTAGAGTTGAACTAGCTCTATAACCTAGTTCAAATAAATTTACAGTAGAGTTGAACTAGCACTATAACCTAGTACAAATAATTTTACACCAGAGTAGAACTAGCTCTACAGGATAGTTCAAATAGTTTTGCACCAGTGTTGAACTATCTCAACAAGCTAGTTTAAATAATTTTACACTAGAGTTGAACTAGCTCCATAACGTAGTACAAATAATTTTACACTAGAGTTGAACAAGGTCTACAAGCTAGTTCAAATAATTTTACACTAGAGTTGAAATAGCTCTATAGGCTAGTTCAAATAATTTTACACTAGAGTTGAACTAGATCTATAACCTAGTACAAATAGTTATACACAAGAGTTGAACTAGCTCTACAGGCTAGTTCAAATAATTTTACACTAGAGTTCAACTAGCGTTGTAACCTAATACAAATAATTTTGAACTAGAGTTGAACCAGCTCTACAGGCAAGGTCAAGTAATTTTACACTAGAGTTGAACTAGCTCTATAACCTAGTACAAATAGTTTTACACTAGAGTTGAACTAGCTCTACAAGCTAGTTCAAATAATTTTACACTAGAGTTCAACTAGCGTTGTAACCTAATACAAATAATTTTAACTAGAGTTGAACTAGTTCTACAGGCCAGTTCAAATAATTTTACACTAGATTTGAACTAGCTCTATAACCTAGTACAAATAATTTTACACTAGTGTTGAACTAGCTCTACAAGGTAGTTCAAATAATTTTACACTAGAGTTGAACTAGCTCTATAACCTAGTACAAATAATTTTGCACTAGAGTTGAACTAGCTCTACAGGCTAGGTCAAATAATTTTGAACTAGAGTTGAACCAGCTCTACAGGCAAGGTCAAGTAATTTAACACTAGAGTTGAACTAGCTCTATAACCTAGTACAAACAATTTTACACTAGAGTTGAACTAGCTCTATAGGCTAGTTCAAATAATTTTGCACTACAATTCAACTAGTGCTGTTGTCGGGGAGAACTGATCCACGAACACCTATGGGGCCGACGGACATGGCCCCTTTCGGTTCGGCGGGGGGCGGAGGTCGCACAAAGAGTAGATCGAGGTGAGGCACACGAGCGGTTTACCCAGCTTCGGAGGTCTCCGGAGAGATAACACTACTACTGCTGCTTGTCTGATTGTATTATCTGGTGTTCTTGCTCTCCAGCGAGAGAGTGTGATGTTTTCTGGGCTACGAATGAATCGAAGCAAACTGTCCAAAGCTCCGAACCCCCTCTACGTTGCGCATGGGCCTCCTTTTATACGCTAAAGGGGCCACCGACAGGTGGCAACGCAGAGGAGGGTAAAAACGTAAAAAGCGAGGTAGTTGATACAGTTGCTTGTACAGTGCACCCTACCTAACCCAGACGGCAGGGGACAAGGGCATTAAATGCCCGTCTGAGTCGCCCGAACAGTGCAGAAAAGGACCGTTAAGGGTGCCAGCGTTCGCCATGATGGCGATCTTGTCAGCTTCGCATGCCACTGCGCACCGCTGGCTGCACAACCTCCCGCCACGCATGCCCGGAGAGGTCCCCAGAGCGACACGTTGGTGGATGCGCTGGAGCGTGGGCACAGAGTGGCTGCCTGCCGCGGCAAGCGCCTTGCCGCTGCTGTTATCTTGTCGGGTCCGGAAGCTTGTCGCTCACCGGGCCTCGAGGTACCTTGGTTGGTCTTCCCAGCAAGCTCCTCTTGCCGGGGCCTTGTTGCCTTGCCGGAGCGCGTGGCGTGTCGCGGCAAGTTCCTTGGAGCGCCTTGGTTGGCCTCCCCGGCAAGATGCTCTTGCCGGGGTCTTGTCTCCTTAGCTTAAATACTTTGTTCTTGGATGGCTCCAAGGGAACCTTGGGGGATCTTGGCGATCGCCCGGCAAGCCTTTGCCGCGGGGTGCTGCAACTGCCCGTCCACAAGTTCGGGGTACTAGGGTACCCCTATTCTAGTACACCGACAGGAGCCCCCGGGCCTGGGCCAGACACGGTGCCGAGCGTTGTTGGGCCAGGCCCAAGACAGGGGACGGGCACACGCGGGCTGGGCCACGCCAAATCTTGTTTCGTATCCACCGCGCTCTCCCATAACGGCACGCGTTGAATGCGGCATCGTGGGAGAGGTCGTGGGTGGTTGTTTATTTGGAAGGCTGAAACGTCCGCCCCTTCCCTCTTTATAAGCAGAGGAAACAGAGGCAGTTCGTTCCCCCTCGCTGGTTGTTGCTACTCCTTCTTCACAAACTCCGCCGCTCCCCCCTTCTTCTCGAAGCCGAGAGAGCAGCGCTCCGCCCCCCCATTGCCACCAGCATCACCACGCCGTCGACCTTCCCCACCACCTCCGCCATGGCCCCGAAAGCCGACAAGGGAAAGGGTGTGAAGTCGGCCGAGGCGCAGCGGCTCGCGGCGCTGCGGAAGGAGCGGGCGATCTTCACCCCCCAGCTCGGCGTGCAGGAGCTGAGGGAGTACTTCTACCTCTTTTGGGCGACGAAGACGCGTGCGCATCCGCGCACGAGGGTACTCCCGGCCGCTGCCTTGGAGTCGGCTCCAAATGGGTACCCGTTCTTCCCGCTATTCTTCTATTGCGGGCTCTGCCCGCCCTTCTCGGAGTTCTTTTGTGACATTATGAACACATATGGCTTCCGCCTCCTTGACTTCACCCCCAATGTTGTCCTGACCATGGCAGTTTTCGCACACTTGTGCGAAAACTTTGTCGGAGTCCACCCTAGTGTAGCCCTTTTCCGCCATTACTTCATGCCTCGGGTAGAGAGAGGAGAGCCGCTTGCCGGAGGGATTGCTTGGATCTCGAGAGTCGGCAAGAAGGATGCGTACTTGGAGGGTGAGCTCCGCAGCAAGTGGGAGGAGTGGAGAGCGGAGTGGTGTTGGATCGTCGAGGAGGATCCACAGCCCTTCACCGTCGTGCGCCAAACTCTAATAGTGCGCGGCAATGACTGGAGCAACATGGCCCCGGAAGACAATAGGCTGAAGATCGCCATCACTAGGATTCTTCACCTCAGGCTTGCCGGGCTCACCGTAGGTGCTGTCGGGGCAGATTTCCTCCGCCGTCGCATTGCCCCCCTGCAGGAGAGGGGGAGGCCTGCCTGGGAATTTAAGAATTTGGCGGAAATCATGAGGCTGCGGCCGGGCCTCAACTACAACTTCACCGTCTTGGAGTTGGATGCAATGCTCTTGGAATTATTCAAACGCGACCCCCAGCACCCATTCACACTGCCGAGGGGCGTAGTTCCTTTGTGCAATAACTCTTCACTTGACCGGATCCGCGCCATGATGCCGTTGTGCGATTCACACGGCATCGTCCCAACTTGGCAAGAGCCAATGGGGCCACCGCCACTGCCCCCGCCAAGCGGGCAAGGGATCCTACTCCTCCACATCGCCGCACCGGAGGAGGGCCGGACTTCGATCTTTTGGCGTTCAGCTCCGACGAGGAGGAAGAAGAGTGAGTTTCTTTGGTGCTCTTATAATCCTTCAATCTTGCTGTTTATATCTTGTATCTGACTTGCTCCAATATGGACTTCTTTCTTCACAGAACACTGGCCCAGAGAGCGGCGAAGAGGGCCAAGGCCGCGGTGATCGTCATCGAGGATGACCCCATCGTGTCAGCAGGAGGTGGGCCCGAGATCACCTTTACGGACCCGGCAATTACGCCTCAAAGCAGCCCCCAGCGCAGCCCCCAGCGTAAGTTCATAGTTTAGCCTTCTGCTGCCGGGCGCGCTTGAGTGCTTTTTTTCCTTTGTTGATATCTTGCTTGTTGACTTGTGCAGGAGCAGAGCAGCCTCACCAGGAGCGCCCGGAGGCCGGGCCCGAAGTGCCACCTGCTTCGACTGCGCCGCCAAGGGAGGAGTCCCCGGCAAGGGAGCGCTCTCCGGCAAGGGGGGACTCTCCGGCAAGGGATGGCACTGCTGATCCCGCGGCAACCGAGGCCGCAACTGGGGATCTTGGCGCAGGTAATCCACTTACCCAGAAACTTTCCCTTGGGTTCTGCTTCTTCCGTTTTTCCTTTATTGGATTTTTGATTGATTTTCCTCCCTTCTTCGTTCTTCAGACCCATCTACGGCTGAGCCAATGGAGACAGAGGGCGCCGGCGAGGAAGGTGCCGGTGCTGATGAGACCGCCGGCGAGGAGGCCGCCGGGGCTGCTGCTGCGGAAGCCGGCGAGGGGTCGGGCGATCGCACTGACGACCCTGAGGCCGCAGGAGCGCCGGGCGCTGCACCGACCGCCGAACCCTCTGCCGCTTCTGCGGAGCCGGGCTCCGAGGAGCCCCAGCCCGGCGCCTACTTGCAGGCCGGCGACAATATCTTCATCAAGCTGCCCTGGGCGTCGAGCTCCAGGGTGCCGGTCGAGGGGGAGACTTTTGACGGGGAGGTGCTCGCCTCTGCTGGACTGTCATTGGTCGACGCGCCCGGCAGCAGCAGCGGCGAGCCTGAGGAGGAGGAGCTGCTGCGGAAGCTGCTGTCACTCTACCGCACCCGGCAAGCCAAGCTGGCTTCCCGGGAAGCGCTTGTCGTGAAGGCGGGAGTTGACATGGAAAAGCGCGCGGAGGAGCTCCGGGGCCAAAATCAGGAAGCTCTCCGGTCCCTGGCGCAGGAGCGGGAGTGAGTCGACGAGGAGCGCACGGCCTTTCTTCTCGAGAAGGCCGAGGCTGAGGAGGAACAAATGCTGGCTGCCGAGAAGCAGTCCGCGCGGGAAGGCGAACTAGTGCAGCGGAAGGCCCACCTCGACAGCTACGAGGAAGAGCTCGCCGGGCGCGAGCGAGCACTTGGCGGGGCGCTCAAGGAGGCAAAGGACGCCGCGGCAACTGCAGAGGCCGCCAAGAAAGAGCTAGAGGAGAAGGTGGTGCGGCTGGAGGCCGACATTGGGAAGAGCGGCGAGGAGATTGCCGCGCTCAAACGTGAGCGCGAGAAGGATGCTGCCGCCCACAGTGAGCTGCAAGGCCTTCTCGCTGAGAGGGGCAAGGAGCTCAGCGCCGCCAAGGATTCTAAAGCAGACCTGTAGCTGAAGCTGGCCACGCTGACGCAGACGCTGGAGGCCGCCAAGGAGCGCGAGAAGACCTTGGCGGAGAAGGTCAAGGCTGACGTGGCGCTGCTGGAGAGCATTGCAGTTACCCAGAACTCGTTTAGAGACACAGTGGAGCACTGGACCGAGGGTCTGGTGAACACTGCCGCAGTCATCAACGAGGAGCTGGCGCAGTTGGGGATGGAGGATTTTGGGTATCCTTCCGACGAGAGTCTTCAACCCAGCGCCAAGCTCAGCCTGTTCTTCAAGGGCGTGGTGATGGCACTCCAGCGGCTCTGGGAGGTGCTGATGTTCACGAAGCAGCTGGCCGACGAGTCGCGCAAAATCTGCGCCGGGGTTCTCCAGAAGGTGCTGATGAAGGTAGCCTTCCGCAATCTAGGCCTCAGCTTCACCAACGTCCTCAGGTCCTTGCCGCCTGATGCCGATCTGGATGCACTCAAGGCCCTTGTCGCACCCATTGTGGACAAGGTGAGCGAGATCAAGAGAGTCGAGAGCGGACGCGTAGATTAGGCCGCCCATTTCTTCTTTTCCCTTGTCGCTGCTAATCATGTTATGAAAACAGTCTGTTAGAGCTGTGACAAGTTATCTTGTAATATAACTTTATTTCTATCTATCAATTGCAATGTTATTTCCTCTACTAGATTCCTTCCTTTGTATGTTATTACCCTACGCTTCTAGGGAACTTGTCGGCGCAGGCGCCCGAGCCGCGAGCGCTGAGTGCGGAACTTCAGCAGCCTGCTGGCGGCGCTGCTTCCGACAAGAAACCTTGTCGCGACTAGATGCAGCATGCTTAAGCTGTTGAGCGGACTCGAAACAAAGTAAGGGCGCAACTAGCCACGAGTTGGTTCCTCCGCGCACAGGTTTTCCATACAAAGCAGGGTCGTTCGAGGAAGATAACTCAAAAATTTAAAGAATGATTGCTCAAACTTTGGTAACTTAGCTTTTCTGTCATTTGCTTCCCGGTAAGGATTAGCTTTTCTGTCATTTGCTTCCCGGTAAGGCAAGTCTTTGCTTGAACGACGCCTGGCCCATACCACAATCTTCTCCTTCCCCCTCCCCCCCGGCAAACTTGTGTGCGAGAGAACCTTCTTTTCCTTTAAAAGAAAAATAAAGAAGAGAAAATAATAATATGGAGCTCTTCGGCTCGTTACTGCTTACCGGATGTAGGTGCTGCACAAAGTGTCAGATAATCGCATGCAAAAAAGGAACTAACGCATGAAATGGACAAGCTGTGCGGAGCACATGGGGTTTTACTTATGTACGGGATCTGCGCCCGGCTTTGTACAAAGGATTACATGCAACAGCGGCAAGACTTGTACAAAAGGTGGTTGCCGGAACGGGTTCCGGCAACCGCGCCTTATGGGAAAAACTTACGAAGATGCTCTATGTTCCAGGAGTTGCTCACCGGAATGCCATCTTCGGTCTCAAGGCGGACAGCGCCAGGCCTTGTGACTCGTCTCACCCGATAAGGGCCTTCCCACTTCGGCATCAACTTGTTGGAATTCTTGGCGGACTGAACGCGCCGAAGAACAAGGTCGCCTTCCTCGAAGCTTCTGGCTTTAACTTTGCGGCTATGATAGCGGCGCAAAGCTTGCTGGTATCGAGCAGCTCGTACAGCAGCCTGAAGACGATCTTCCTCAAGGAGCAGCGCGTCGTCTTGCCGCAGCTGTTCTTGCTCAAGCTCATCATAAGCGAGCACTCGAGGTGATCCATATACGAGTTCCGTGGGGAGAACTGCCTCTACTCCATAGACTAGAGCGAAAGGTGTCTGGCCAGTGGCTCGATTTGGCATCGTTCTGATCAACCAAAGAACCATCGGCAGCTCCTCGATCCAGTTTCTTCCGCACCTGTGCAGCCTGTCGAAAGTTCTGGTCTTGAGCCCGCGCAGCACTTCAGCATCTGCCCTCTCTGCTTGACCGTTGCTTCTCGGATGAGCAACAGAAGCGAAGCAGACCTTGGCGCCAAGGTCTTGGACGTACTGCATGAAGGTGCGGCTCGTGAATTGCGTGCCGTTGTCGGTGATGATCCTGTTAGGGATCCCGAAACGGCAAACAATCGACCTGAAGAACTTGACTGCTGACTGTGTTGTCACCTTCCTCACTGGCTGCACTTCCGGCCACTTTGTGAACTTGTCGATTGCGACGTACAAGTACTCAAAGCCCCCGACAGCTCGGGGGAAGGGGCCGAGGATATCGAGCCCCCAGACCGAAAATGGTCAGGATAAAGGGATCGTCTGGAGAGCTTGAGCTGGCTGGTGTATCTGTTTGGAGTGGAACTGGCACGCTTCACACTTGGTTACTTGTGCAGTTGCATCCTGGAGGGCTGTCGGCCAAAAGAAACCTTGCCGGAAAGCTTTGCCGGCAGGTGCTCTTGCGCCAATGTGGTGGCCACATATGCCTCCATGTATCTCCGCCAACAGCTTTTGTCCATCTTCCCGGGGAATACACTTCAATTTCACACCGTTGAGTCTTCTTCTGTACAGTATGCTATCGACAAACTTGTACATACTTGACTGCCGGGCTACTCTTTCCACTTCTTCTTGTTCTTCAGGAAGTTCTCCTGTCTGAAGGAAGTGGACAATCTGCTGTGCCCATGCTGGAGCTTGTGGCTCGACAACAAGGACTAAAGGCACATCTTCTGCTGTGGGAACATCCGCTTCCACGGCAAGGACTTGTGGTCCTGCCGGAGCTTGATGTTCCCCGGCAAGCTTGCCGGAGCAAAACTTGTCGGGAGCGTCTGCTTCAGCGGAACAAACCATAAGGCTTGCCGGAGCAGACTGCCCCTCAGCATCCTTGGTGTTGATCTTGGGGACTTTCTTGGCGGCGGCTTCGGGGAGCTCTACCGGAAAGTAGTCGCCGGAAACCAACTTCCTCTTCTTGCTTTGTCCAGTTGATGGTGTTACGGATGGTTGAGTCAACTTAAGCACAAAGATCCCTGGTTCCACAGGTAACTTTAGTGGGGCGCACTTTGACAGGCCGTCAGCAATATCATTCTGAGCTCTTGGGATATGCTCCATTTGTAGGCCGTCAAAGTGCTCTTCTAGCTTCCTCACTTCATCAACATACGCTTCCATCAACGGGCTCTGGTAGTTCTTGTTCACTTGGCGGACGACAAGCTGTGAGTCACCCCTGACAATGAGCTTCTTGATCCCAAGGTCTGCTGCGATTCTGAGACCGGCAAGTAATCCTTCATACTCTGATGTATTGTTGGTTGCTTGCTCTTTGGGAAAGTGCATCTGGACTACGTACTTGAGGTGCTCTCCGGTGGGTGCGACAAGCAGCACGCCTGCACTGGCGCCTTGCAGCGAGAAGGCACCATCAAAGTACATCAGCCACTCTTTGTTTGCCTCTTTGACGGGGATGCTCGTTTCTGAAATTTCTTCATCTGGAGTTGGCGTCCACTCTGCTACGAACTCTGCCAATGCTCTGCTTTGGATAGTTGAGGTGCTCTCAAATTTGAGGCCAAAGCTTGACAGTTCCAACGCCCACTCGACAATCCTGCCCGTTGCTTCTGGATTTTGCAGTATCCTCTTGAGCGGAAAGCGAGTGACGACTGTGATCTCATGTGCTTGGAAGTAATGGCGCAGCTTTCTCGAGGCCATGAGGAGGCCGAAAAGCAACTTCTGCACACCAGAATACCTTGATCTAGCCCCCTGCAGAAGAGAACTGACAAAGTAAACTGGGCGCTGCACCATTCTCCTTGGCATCTTATCATGTTCCTGCGCAAACCCATGTTTGTCGGGACCAGAGCTTGTCGGCGAAGCCCCCTGCTTGTCGCTGGATGGATCTGCCGTGGTTGCTGGCTCATCATCCGCCTCCCTCTCCGCCACTAACGCAGCACTAACCACTTGATTGGTTGCTGCTATATACAGCAGCAACTTCTCTTGCGGCTTAGGTGCGACAAGCGTCGGAGTGGAGAACAAGTATCTCTTTAAGTCCTGCAGCGCAGCCTCCGCTTCCGGAGTCCATTTCATTGGTCCTGCCTTTTTCAAAATTTTGAAAAATGGCAGGGCGCACTCAGCAGATCTAGAGATAAACCTGCTGAGAGCAGCCACGCAACCGGCAAGCCTTCGTACATCCTTGACGCGCTTTGGTGCTTCGATCTGCTCGATGGCTTTGATCTTGTCAGGATTGGCTTCAATTCCCCGCTGAGACACGAAGAACCCAAGAAGCTTGCCGGAAGGGACTCCAAACACGCACTTCTCGGTGTTAAGCTTGAGGTTGATCTTGCGCAGGTTTGCAAATGTTTCGTCTAAATCTTGAATCAAGGTCGCCTTGCTCTTGCTCTTGACCACTATGTCATCCATGTAAGCTTCCACATTTCTGTGTATTTATGGCTCAAAAGCATGGTGGACTACCCTTGCGAATGTTGAACCAGCATTCTTCAAACTGAAAGGCATCCGTACGAAGCAGTACGTGCCACACGGGGTGATAAATGCGGTTTTCTCTTCATCCTCTTCGGCCATGAAGATCTGATGATATCCTGAGTATGCATCAAGAAACGAAAGCAAATCACATCCGGCTGTGGAGTCAACAATCTGGTCAATACGCGACAAGGGAAATGGGTCTTTGGGACAAGCTTTATTAACATCAGTGAAGTCAATACAAAGTCTCCATTTCCCATTAGCCTTGCGCACGACAACAGGATTGGCCAACCATGTGGGATGGAGTACTCCTCTGATAAGGCCTGCTGCTTCCAACTTCTTGATTTCTTCTGCGATGAATTCTTGGCGCTCTACTGCCTGCTTCCTGACTCTCTCCTTGACGGGCCGCACATGAGGACAGACGGCAAGGTGGTGCTCAATCACTTTCCTGGGAACACCGGGGATATCAGACGGTTGCCACGCAAACACGTCGACATTCGCCCGCAGGAAAGCAACGAGCGCGCTTTCCTATTTGGGGTCAAGAGTGGCGCTGATGGTGAAGGTACCACCAGTGCCATCCTCCTTGGCGGACACCTTCTTAGTCTCAGGTGGAGCTGCCATTGCCTTCTTACACTTGCCGGTGGAGCTCGATGGTGCGTCCTCGACGGTAGCGCAGCACTCCGAGGAGGTGCGCTTGCCGGAGTAGGCATCAGAGCTCTTGCCGGACTTGGTCTTCTTCTTCCCCCCGGGAGCTTCAGCGGCAAGTGTCCTTTGTTCTGCTGCGGCTGCTGCTTCCCAGTAGATCTTGTCGGCACAGATAAGAGCATCCTTCTTGTCGCCAGGGACAGAGATGACACTTATTGGGCCTGGCATTTTCAGTACGTTGTATGCATAGTGAGAGGCTGCCATGAACTTGGCGAGTGCCGGACGGCCAAGGATTCCATTGTAAGGTAATGTAAAGTCGGCAACGTCAAACGTGACCCTCTCAGTCCTGAAGTTCAGCTCACTGCCAAATGTTACCGGCAACGTGATCTTTCCCTTTGGGTAGCTCCTTCCCGGGTTTATTCCTTGAAATGTTCCGGTCTCTTCGAGCTTGATGTCAGGGATCTGGAGTTTCTGGAGCACCGCGGAGGAGATCAGATTCAAGCCGGCCCCACCGTCAACTAGCATCTTAGTGACCTTGAGGTTGCGGATTGTTGGTGAAACCAACATCGGCAAGCACCCGACCGTAGTTATGCGATCTGGGTGGTCCTCAATATCAAAGATGATAGGCGTGTCGGACCATTTCAGAGGCTTGCGTGACTCGACGGGTAGTTCTGCTGCATTAACTTCCCACACCCACTGCTTGAGCTGGCGGTGCGAGGCATACAGAGAAGCACCACCGTCAACGCACAGGACCTCTGTGGCTTTCTGGAACTCCTGCTCATCAGTCTCCTCATCATCCATATCTTCATCGTCGCCGTCATCTTCATCCTTGTCGCGGCCGCGAGGAGGTCTGTCTCCTTGCCGCTGCTTGGCCTTGCCGCGGCGTCCTCCTCAGCTGGGATGTTTCTTGCCGGATCCACCAGCTCCTTCCTGGGCCTTCTCTTTGTCGCGTCGCTCGTATTCAGCTTTCTGTTGCTCAACAAGCTGCTCGACTCTCTTACAGTTCTGAAGATCATGGCCCTTGGTGCGGTGAATCTTGCAATACTGCTTGTTGGTGCCATCCTGCTTGTCGTCGACCGCCATCTCCGCGGCAACCTCCTTGCCGGAGTCACCAGCTTTGGCTTCCTTGGCGCCGCCACCGTTGCCGGACTGCTCAACAACTAGCACTTCTTTGCCTTTCCTCCTTCTGTTGTTCCACCGCCGGTTTTTCCTTGTCGGGGCAGCATCTTCACTGTCAGATCCCCCTGCTCCTATATTTTCTCCGGGGAGTCTCCTCCCTTCCTCAGCACGCGCGCACTTGTCGGCCAGTGCATATAACTCACTGACGTCCCTGATCTTGCACACTGCCATTTCCTCCCTCATCCTGCGGTTCCGCATGTTCTGATGGAACGCGCTGATCACCGCGGCAGGGTGGACGTCTGGGATGTTGTGCTGCACGCTACTGAATCTCTGAATGTACTTGCGCAGGGGCTCTCCTTCCTTCTGGGCGAGCAGATGAAGATCACTCTCCTGGCCATGAGGCTTGTGTCCGCCTGTAAAGGCGCCGACAAACTGATGGCACAGATCAGCCCAAGAGGATATGGAATTGTCCGGCAAGTGCATGAGCCAGGATCTGACGTTGGGCTTGAGCACCAGCGGGAAGTAGTTGGCAAGGATCTTGTCATCTCGTCCCCCGGCAGCTTGCACCGCAATGGTGTAGATGCTGAGGAACTCTGACGGATGCGTCTTGCC
Organism: Triticum aestivum; assembly: GCF_018294505.1. Lineage (NCBI taxonomy): Eukaryota > Viridiplantae > Streptophyta > Magnoliopsida > Poales > Poaceae > Triticum > Triticum aestivum. Next base: position 537,666,142 of record NC_057800.1, read on the forward strand.
GTCGTACTTCTCCGGTACGTCTGGCTTGAAGTTCTTTGTACTGGGCCACTGGACTTGCCGCAGCTCACGAGTGAACGCAGGACAACCTACCGCGTACGGTAGATCGCCTGGTTCCCCTGGCGCATGCATGTCAACAGAGGGCCCAGCGCGCTTGTCGGATTGACGTCGCGCTTCTCTTCGGCGCTCGATGCGGGTTCGAGCATCTTCTTGTTTTCAATCATGAAGAACTTGGCATTGATCGCAACGAGCTCGTGGATCCGACGATGCGGTGGAGTCGCTGTCGAGGTGGATCCGACGAGTCGGCGATCTTGGCCTTCGGGGCGGTGATTGCATGGTAGTTGCACCTCCGCCCGTTTCGTCGCCACCGGCTCACGTCCGGCGGTCCTGCCGCGGCGGCGACGCGCTCGGCCGCCATGGAGTGTCGCCGTTGGCGTAGCCGATGAGACTCTGAATGGTGGCTCTCCATTCGTCGATCTTGTCCGACGTCGGAGGGTAATCTAGGAGAAGTTGAGCTCGCGCCAAAGCTTCTGCTGGAGTGGTGGGAGGCAGTGGCGGACGGCGCGAGGAGCGGGACGTCCTCGAACTTCTAACTATGTTAGAAGGAGCAGTATCCCGTCCAGGCGACCGTGGCCCGCTCGTGCCAGCACGCTGGCATGCATGCTGGTCTTGAGCGCCCCGAGATCCACCAGCCTGGTCTTGGGCTATCATGCGTATGGCACTGCTAGTACCATGACGCTGTTGATCTTGCGCCTCCTGAGAGTGGCGTGGAACATGTACAGTCGCCGAGGTTTGTGCAGCCTTGTTCTTGGACCTGGCGGCATCATGAGCTTCCTCGTCGACGTCTTTTCTTCCGCTTGCGTCCATCCCACCACTCGTTTGCTCCAACGGTGGTGGAAGTGACATGGATGGAGCGGCTGCCGCCGAAGTCTTCTTCTTCGGTGGCATGTTGATGAAGGGAATAAAGATCTAGCTCGTGTGAACGCCGGATCTAGTTCACACAATCTCAACACCCCCTACCTGGCGCGCCAAAGATGTCGGGGAGAACTGATCCACGAACACCTATGGGGCCGGCGGACCGTGCCCCCTTCGGTTCGGCGGGGGGCGGAGGTCGCACAAAGAGCAGATCGAGGCGAGGCACACGAGCGGTTTACCAGCTTCGGAGCTCTCCGGAGAGATAACACTCCTACTGCTGCTTGTCTGATTGTATTATCTGGTGTTCTTGCTCTCCAACGAGAGAGTGTGATGTTTTCTGGGCTACGAATGAATCGAAGCAAACTGTCCGAAGCTCCGAACCCCCTCTACGTTGTGCATGGGCCTCCTTTTATACGTTAAAGGGGTCACCGACAGGTGGCAACGCAGAGGAGGGTAAAAACGTAAAAAGCGAGGTAGTTGATACAGTTGCTTGTACAGTGCACCCTACCTAACCCTGACGGCAGGGGACAAGGGCATTAAATGCCCGTCTGAGTCGCCCGAACAGTGCAGAAAAGGACCGTTAAGGGCGCCAGCGTTCGCCACGATGGCGATCTTGTCAGCTTCGCATGCCACTGCGCACCGCTGGCTGCACAGCCTCCCGCCACGCGCGCCCGGAGAGGTCCCCAGAGCGACACGTTGGTGGATGCGCTGGAGCGTGGGCACAGAGTGGCCGCCTGCCGCGGCAAGCGCCTTGCCGCTGCTGTTATCTTGTCGGGTCCGGAAGCTTGTCGCTCACCGGGCCTCGAGGTACCTTGGTTGGTCTTCCCGGCAAGCTCCTCTTGCCGGGGCCTTGTTGCCTTGCCGGAGCGCGTGGCGCGTCGCGGCAAGTTCCTTGGAGCGCCTTGGTTGGCCTCCCCGGCAAGCTCCTCTTGCCGGGGTCTTGTCTCCTTAGCTTAAATACTTTGTTCTTGGATGGCTCCAAGGGAACCTTAGGGGATCTTGGCGATCGCCCGGCAAGCCTTTGCCGCGGGGTGCTGCAACTGCCCGTGCACAAGTTCGGGGTACTAGGGTACCCCTATTCTAGTACACCGACAGCTGTAACCTAATACAAATAATTTTACACTAGAGTTGAACTAGTTCTACAGGCTAGTTCAAATAATTTTACACTAGAGTTGAACTAGCTCTATAACCTAGTACAAAGAATTTTACACTAGAGTTGAACTTGCTCTATAAACTAGTACAAAAAAATTTACACTAGAGTTGAATTAGATCTATCACCTAGTACGAATAATTTTACATTAGAGTTGAACTAGTTCTACAGGCTAGTTCAAATAATTTTACACTAGAGTTGAACTAGGTCTATAAACTAGTACAAAGAATTTTACACTAGAGTTGAGCTAGCTATATAAACTAATACAAAAAAATTACACTAGAGTTGAACTAGCTGTATAATCTAGTACAGATAATTTCACACTAGAGTTGAACTAGCTGTATAACCTAGTACAAATAATTTTACACTAGAGTTGAACTAGCTCTACAAGCTAGTTTAAATAATTTTACACTAGAGTTGAACTAGCTCTATAGGCTAGGTTAAATAATTTTACACTAGAGTTGAACTAGCTCTATAACCTAGTTCAAATAATTTTACACTAGAGTTGAACTAGCACTATAACCTAGTACAAATAATTTTACACCAGAGTAGAACTAGCTCTACAGGCTAGTTCAAATAGTTTGGCACCAGTGTTGAACTATCTCAACAAGCTAGTTTAAATAATTTTACACTAGAGTTGAACTAGCTCCATAACATAGTACAAATAATTTTACACTAGAGTTGAACAAGGTCTACAAGCTAGTTCAAATAATTTTACACTAGAGTTGAAATAGCTCTATAGGCTAGTTCAAATAATTTTACACTAGAGTTGAACTAGCTCTATAACCTAGTACAAATAATTATACACAAGAGTTGAAGTAGCTCCATGGGCTAGTTCAAATAATTTTACACTAGAGTTGAACTAGCTCTACAGGCTAGTTCAAATAATTTGACACTAGAGTTGAACTAGCTCTATAACCTAGTAGAAATAATATTACACTAGATTTGAACTAGCTCTATAACCTAGTACAAATAATTTTACACTAGTGTTGAACTAGCTCTACAAGGTAGTTCAAATAATTTTACACTAGAGTTGAACTAGCTCTATAACCTAGTACAAATAATTTTGCACTAGAGTTGAACTAGCTCTACAGGCTAGGTGAAATAATTTTGCACTAGAGTTGAACCAGGTCTACAGGCTAGGTCAAGTAATTTTACACTACAGTTGAACTAGCTCGATAACCTAGTACAAATAATTTTACACTAGAGTTGAACTAGCTCTACAGGCTAGTTCAAATAATTTTACACTAGAGTTCAACTAGCGTTGTAACCTAATACAAATAATTTTACACTAGAGTTGAACTAGTTCTACAGGCTAGCTCAAATAATTCTACACTAGACTTGAACTAGCTCTATAACCTAGTACAAAGAATTTTACACTAGAGTTGAACTAGCTCTATAAACTAGTACAAAAAAATTTACACTAGAGTTGAACTAGCTCGATAACCTAGTACAAATAATTTTACACTAGAGTTGAACTAGCTCTACAAGCTAGTTTACATAATTTTACACTAGAGTTGAACTAGCTCTATAGGCTAGTAAAAGTAATTTTACACTAAAGTTGAATTAGATCTATCACCTAGTACGAATAATTTTACATTAGAGTTGAACTAGTTCTACAGGCTAGTTCAAATAATTTTACACTAGAGTTGAACTAGCTCTATAACCTAGTACAAAGAAATTTACACTAGAGTTGACCTAGCTATATAAACTAATACAAAAATATTTACACTAGAGTTGAACTAGCTGTATAACCTAGTACAGATAATTTCACACTAGAGTTGAACTAGCTGTATAACCTAGTACAAATAATTTTACACTAGAGTTGAACTAGCTCTACAAGCTAGTTTAAATAATTTTACACTGGAGTTGAACTAGCTCTATAGGCTAGGTTAAATAATTTTACACTAGAGTTGAACTAGCTCTATAACCTAGTTCAAATAATTTTACACTAGAGTTGAACTAGCACTATAACCTAGTACAAATAATTTTACACCAGAGTTGAACTAGCTCTACAGGCTAGTTCAAATAGTTTTGCACCAGTGTTGAACTATCTCAACAAGCTAGTTTAAATAATTTTACACTAGAGTTGAACTAGCTCCATAACGTAGTACAAATAATTTTACACTAGAGTTGAACAAGCTCTAGAAGCTAGTTCAAATAATTTTACACTAGAGTTGAAATAGCTCTATAGGCTAGTTCAAATAATTTTACACTAGAGTTGAACTAGCTCTATAACCTAGTACAAATACTTTTACACTAGAGTTGAACTAGCTTTACAAGCTAGTTCAAATAATTTTACACTAGAGTTGAACTAGCTCTATAGGCTAGTACAAATAATTTTACACTGGAGTTGAATTAGCTCTATGACCTAGTACAAATAATTTTACATTAGAGTTGAACTAGCTCTACAAACTAGTTCAAATAATTTTACACTAGAGTTGAACCAGCTCTACAGGCTAGTTCAAATAGTTTTACACTAGTGCTAAACTAGCTCTATAAGCTCGTTTAAATAATTTTACACTAGAGTTGAACTAGCTCTATAACCTAGTACAAATAATTTTACGCTAGAGCTGAACTAGCTCTACAGGCTAGGTCAAATAATTTTACACTAGAGTTGAACTATCTCTATAACCTAGTACAAATAATTTTACACTAGATTTGAACTAGCTCTATAACCTAGTACAAATAATTTGACACTAGTGTTGAACTAGCTCTATAAGCTAGTTCAAATAATTTTACAGTAGAGTTGAACTACATCTATAACCTAGTACAAATAATGTTGTACTTGAGTTGAACTAGCTCTACAGGCTAGGTCAAATAATTTTACACTGGAGTTGAACTAGCTCTATAACCTAGTTCAAATAATTATACACTAGAGTTGAACTAGCTCTACAGGCTAGTTCAAATAATTTTACACTAGAGTTGAACTAGCTCTATAACCTAGTACAAATAATTTTACACTAGAGTTGAACTTGGTCTACAGGCTAGTTCAAATAATTTTACACTAGAGTTGAACTAGCTCTATAACCTAGTACAAAGAATTTTACACTAGAGTTGAACTAGATCTATAAACTAGTACAAAAAAATTACACTTGAGTTCAACTAGCTATATAACCTAGTACAAATAATTTCACAAGAGTTGAACTAATTGTATAACCTAGTACAAATAATTTTACACTAGAGTTGAACTAGCTCTATAACCTAGTACAAATAATTTTACGCTAGTGTTGAACTAGCTCTATAGGCTAGGTTAAATAATTTTACACTAGAGTTGAACTAGCTCTATAACCTAGTTCAAATAATTTTACACTAGAGTTGAACTAGCACTATAACCTAGTACAAATAAATTTACACCAGAGTTGAACTAGCTCTATAGGCTAGTTCAAATAATTTTGCACCAGTGTTGAACTATCTCAACAAGTTAGTTTAAATAATTTTAAACTAGAGTTGAACTAGCTCCATAACGTAGGACAAATAATTTTACACTAGAGTTGAACTAGCTCTACAAGCTAGTTCTAATAATTTTACGCTAGAGTTGAAATAGCTCTATAGGCTAGTTCAAATAATTTTACACTAGAGTTGAACATGCTCTATGACCTAGTAAAAATACTTTTACACTAGAGTTGAACTAGCTCTACAAGCTAGTTCAAATAATTTTACACTAGAGTTGAACTAGCTCTACAGGCTAGTACAAATAATTTTACACTGGAGTAGAATTAGCTCTATGACCTACTACAAATAATTTTACATTAGAGTTGAACTAGCTCTATAAACTAGTTCAAATAATTTTACACTAGAGTTGAACCAGCTCTACAGGCTAGTTCAAATAGTTTTACACTGCTGCTAAACTAGCTCTATAAGCTAGTTTAAATAATTTTACACTAGAGTTGAACTAGCTCTATGACCTAGTACAAATAATTTTACGCTAGAGTTGAAATAGCTCTACAGGCTAGGTTAAATAATTTTACACTAGAGTTGAACTATCGCTATAACCTAGTACAAATAATTTTACACTAGAGTTGAACTAGCTCTATAACCTAGTACAAATAATTTTGCACTAGAGTTGAACTAGCTCTACAGGCTAGGTCAAATAATTTTACACTAGAGTTGAACTAGCTCTATAACCTAGTTCAAATAATTTTACACTAGAGATGAACTAGCACTGTAACCTAGTACAAATAATTTTACACCAGAGTTAAACTTGCTCTACAGGCTAGTTCAAATAGTTTTGCACCAGTGTTGAACTATCTCAACTAGCTAGTTTAAATAATTTTACACTAGAGTTGAACTAGCTCCATAACGTAGTACAAATAATTTTACACTAGAGTTAAACAAGCTCGACAAGCTAGTTCAAATAATTTTACACTAGAGTTGAAATAGCTCTATAGGCTAGTTCAAATAATTTTACACTAGAGTTGAACTAGCTCTATAACCTAGTACAAATAATTTTACACTAGAGTTGAACTAGCTCTACAAGCTAGTTCAATTAATTTTACACTAGAGTTGAACTAGCTCTACATGCTAGTACAAATAATTTTACACTGGAGTTGAATTAGCTCTATGACCTAGTACAAATAATTTTACATTAGAGTTGAACTAGCTCTACAAACTAGTTCAAATAATTTAAAGTAGAGTTGAACCAGCTCTACAGGCTAGTTCAAATAGTTTTACACTAGTGCTAAACTAGCTCTATAAGCTAGTTTAAATAATTTTACACTAGAGTTGAACTAGCTCTATAACCTAGTACAAATAATTTTACGCTAGAGTTGAACTGGCTCTATAGGCTAGGTCAAATAATTTTACACTTGTCGGTGTACTAGGACAGGGGTACCCTAGTGCCCCGAACTTGTGCACGGGCAGTTGCAGCACCCCGCGGCAAGGCTTGCCGGGAGAACGCCAAGATCCTCCATGGTTCCCTTGGAGCCATTCAAGAACAAAGTATTTAAGCTCAGGAGACAAGGCCCCGGCAAGAGGAGCTTGCCGGGAAGGCCAACCAAGGCGCTTCAAGGAACTTGCCGCGACGCGCCACGCGCTCCAGCAAGGCAACAAGGCCCCGGCAAGAGGAGCTTGCCGGGAAGACCAACCAAGGTACCTCGAAGCATGGTGAGCGACAAGCCTCCGGACCCTACAAGATAGCAGCAGCGGCAAGGCGCTTGCCGCGGCAGGCGGTCACTCTGTGCCCACGCTCCAGCTCATCCGTCAACGTGTCGCTCTGGGGGCCTCTCCAGGCGCGCGTGGCGGGAGGCTGTGCAGCCAGCGGTGCGCAGAGGCATGCGAAGCTGACAAGATTGCCATCGTGGCGAACGGTGGCGCCCCTAACGGTCCCTTTCTGCACTGTTTGGGCGACTCAGACGGGCATTTAATGCCCTTGTCCCCTGCCGTCAGGGTTAGGTAGGGTGCACTGTACAAGTATCTGTACCAACCACCTCACTTTTTACATTTGTACCCTTCTCTGCGTTACCAACTGTCGGTGACCCCTTTAGCGTATAAAAGGAGGCCCATGCGCAACATAGAGGGGGGTTCGGAGGGTTCGATCCATTCATACGCCAGAAAAACACTACGCTCTCTCTAGAGCAAGAACACAAGATAATACAACCAGACAAGCAGCAGTAGGAGTGTTATCTCTCCGGAGAGCTCCGAAGCTGGGTAAACCACTCGTGTGCCTCGCCTCGATCTGCTCTTCATGCGATCTCCGCCCCCCTCCCCCACCGAACCGAAAAGGGGCCCGGTCCGGCGGCCCCATAGGTGTTCGTGGATCAGTTTCCCCGACATCTTTGGCGCGCCAGGTAGGGGGGCATCGAGATTGCGTGAACCTGATCAGGTGTTCACACGAGCTAGACCTTCATTCCCTTCATCAACATGCCACCGAAGAAGAAGACTTCGGCGGCAGCCGCTCCGTCCACGTCACTTCCGCCACCGTTGGAGCAAACGGGTGGTGGAATGGACGCCGGAGGAAGAATGGACATCGACGAGGAGGCTCATGATGCTGCCAGGTCCAAGGACAAGGCTGCACAGACCTCGGCGACTGTACATGTTCCGCGCCACTCTCCGGAGGCGCAAGATCAACAGCGTCATGGCACTCGCAGTGCCATACGCGTGATAGGCCAAGACCAAGCTGGTGGATCTCGAGGCGCTCAAAACCAGCATGCACGCCAGCATGTTCGCACGAGCGGGGCACGGTCACCTGGACGGGATACTGCTCCTTCTAACATAGTTAGAAGTTCGAGCACGTCCCTCTCCTCGCGCCGTCCGCCACTGCCACCCACCACTCCAGCAGAAGCTTTGGCGCGAGCTCAACTTCTCCTAGATTACCCTCCGACGTCGGACAAGATCGACGAATGGAGGGCCACCATTTAGAGTCTCATCGGCTACGCCAACGGCGACACTCCATGGCGGCCGAGCGCGTCGCCGCCGCGGCGGGGTTGCCGGGCGCGAGCCGGTGGCGATGAAACGGGTGGAGGTGCAACTACCATGCAATCACCGCGCCGAAGGCTAAGATCGCCGACTCGCCGGATCCACCTCGATAGAGACTCCACCGCATCTCCGGATCCACGAGCTCGTCGCGATCAGCGCCAAGTTCTTCATGATCGACAACAAGAAGACGCTCGAACTCGCATCGAGCACTGAAGAGAAGCGCGACGTCAATCCGACAAGCGCGCTGGGACCTCTGTTGACATGCATGCGCCAGGGGAACCAGGCAATCTGCCGTACGCGGTAGGTTGCCCTGCGTTCACTCGTGAGCTGCGGCAAGTCCAGTGGCCTAGCACGAAGAACTTCAAGCCAGATGTACCGGAGAAGTATGACGGCAAGACGCATCTGTCAGAGTTCCTCAGCATCTACACCAGGTGCAGGCTGCTGGGGGACGGGATGACAAGATCCTTGCCAACTACTTCCCACTGGTACTCAAGCCCAATGTCAGGTCCTGGCTCATGCACTTGCCGGACCACTCCATATCCTCTTGGGCTGATCTGTGCCACCAGTTTGTCGGCGCCTTCACAGGTGGACACAAACCTCATGGACAGGAGAGTGATCTTCATCTGCTCTCCCAGAAGGAAGGAGAGCCCCTGCGCAAGTACATTCAAAGATTCAGCAGTGTGCAGCACAACATCCCAGACGTCCACCCTGCCGCGGTGATCAGCGCGTTCCATCAGAACGTGCGGAACCGCAGGATGCGGGAGGAAATGGCGATGTGCAAGATCAGGGACGTCAGTGATTTATATGCACTGGCCATCAAGTGTGCACGTGCTGAGGAAGGGAGGAGACTCCCCGGAGAGAATGTAGGAGCGGGAGGATCTGACAGTGAAGATGCCGCCCCGGCAAGGAAAAACCGGCGGCGGAACAGCAGAAGGAGGAAAGGCAAAGAAGTGCTAGTTGTTGAGCAGTCCAGCAACGGTGGTAGGGCCAAGGAAGCCAATGCTGGTGACTCCGGCAAGGAGGTTGCCGCGGAGGTGGCGGTCGCCGACAAGCAGGACGGCACCAACAAGCAGTATTGCAAGATCCACCGCACCAAGGGCCATGATCTCCAAAACTGCAAGAAAGTCGAGCAGCTTGTTGAGCAACAGAAAGCTGAATACGAGCGGTGTGACAAGGAGAAGGCCCAGGAAGGTGCTGGGGGATCCGGCAAGAAATGTCCCGGCCGAGGAGGATGCCGCGGCAAGGCCAAGCAGCGGCAAGGAGACAGACCTCCTCGCGGCCGCGACAAGGATGAAGATGATGACAACGATGAAGACATGGGTGATGAGGAGGCTGATGAGCAGGAGTTCCAGAAAGCCACAGAGGTCCTGTGCATTGACGGTGGTGCTTCTCTGCATACCTTGCACCGTCAGCTCAAGCAGTGGGTGTGGGAAGTTAATGCAGCAGAACCACCCGTCGAGTCACGCAAGCCTCTGAAATGGTCCAGCACGCCTATCATCTTTGATATTGAGGACCACCCTGATCGCATAACTGCGGTCGGGTGCTTGCCGATGTTGGTTTCACCAACAATCCGCAACCTCAAGGTCACTAAGATGCTAGTTGACGGCGGGGCCGGCTTGAACCTGATCTCCTCCGCGGTGCTCCAGAAACTCCAGATCCCTGATAGCGAGCTCGAAGAGACCGGTACATTTCAAGGAATCAATCCGGGAAGGAGCAAGCCGAAGGGAAGGATCACGTTGCCGGTAACATTTGGCAGCGAGCTGAGCTTTAGGACTGAGAGGGTCACATTTGATGTTGCTGACTTTCCATTACCTTACAATGGAATCCTTGGCCGTCCGGCACTCGCCAAGTTCATGGCAGCCTCTCACTATGCGTACAACGTACTGGAAATGCCAGGCCCGGTAAGTGTCATCTCTGTCCCTGGCGACAAGAAGGATGCCCTTATCTGTGACGACAATATCTACCGGGAAGCAGCAGCCGCAGCAGAACGCAAGACACTTGTCGCTGAAGCTCCCGGGGGGAAGAAGAAGACCAAGTCCGGCAAGAGCTCTGACACCCACTCCGGCAAGCGCACCTCTTCGGAGTGCTGCGCTACCGTCGAGGACGCGCCATCGAGCTCCACCGGCAAGTGTAAGAAGGCAATGGCAGCTCCACCTGAGACCAAGAAGGTGTCCGCCAAGGAGGACGGCGCTGGTGGTACCTTCACCATCAGCGCCACTCTTGACCCCAAATAGGAAAGCGCGCTTGTTGCTTTCCTGCGGGCGAATGTCGACGTGTTTGCGTGGAAACCGTCTAATATCCCCGGTGTTCCCGGGAAAGTAATTGAGCACCACCTTGCCGTCTGTCCTCATGCGCGGCCCGTCAAGCAGAGAGTCAGGAAGCAGGCGGTGGAGCGCCAAGAATTCATCGCAGAAGAAATCAAGAAGTTGGAAGCAGCAGGCCTTGTCAGAGGAGTGCTCCATCCCACGTGGTTGGCCAATCCTGTTGTCGTGCGCAAGGCTAACGGGAGATGGAGGCTTTGTATTGACTTCGCTGATGTTAATAAAGCTTGTCCCAAAGACCCATTTCCCTTGCCGCGCATTGACCAGATTGTTGACTCCACAGCCGGATGTGATTTGCTTTCATTTCTTGATGCATATTCAGGATACCATCAGATCTTCATGGCAGAAGAGGATGAAGAGAAAACCGCATTTATCACCCCGTGTGGCACGTACTGCTTCGTATGGATGCCTTTCGGTCTGAAGAATGCTGGTTCAACATTCGCAAGGGTAGTCCACCACGCTTTTGAGCCGCAGATGCACAAAAATGTGGAAACCTACATGGATGACATAGTGGTCAAGAGCAAGGACAGGGCGACCCTGATTCAAGATTTAGACGAGACATTTGCAAATCTGCGCAAGATCAACCTCAGGCTTAACCCCGAGAAGTGCGTGTTTGGAGTCCCTTCCGGCAAGCTTCTCGGGTTCTTTGTGTCTCAGCGGGGAATTGAAGCCAATCCCGACAAGATCAAGGCCATTGAGCAGATCGAAGCACCAAAGCGCGTCAAGGATGTACGAAGGCTTGCCGGTTGCGTGGCTGCTCTCAGTAGGTTTATCTCTAGATCTGCTGAGCGCGCCCTGCCATTTTTCAAAATTTTGAAAAAGGCAGGTCCAATGAAATGGACTCCAGAGGCGGAGGCTGCGCTGCAGGACTTGAAGAGATACCTGTCCTCCACTCCAACACTTGTCGCACCTAAGCCGCAAGAGAAGTTGATGCTGTATATAGCGGCAACCAATCAAGTGGTTAGTGCTGCGTTAGTGGCGGAGAGGGAGGCATATGATGAGCCAGCAACCACGGCAGATGCATCCAGCGACAAGCAGGGGGCTTCGCCGACAAGCTCTGGTCCCGACAAAGATGGATCTGCGCGGGAGCATGATAAGATGCAGAAGAGAATGGTGCAGCATCCAGTTTACTTTGTCAGTTCCCTTCTACAGAGGGCTAGATCAAGGTACTCTGGTGTGCAGAAGTTGCTTTTCGGCCTCCTTATGGCCTCGAGAAAGCTGCGCCATTACTTCCAAGCACATGAGATCACGGTCATCACTCGCTTTCCGCTAAAAAGGATACTGCAGAATCCAGAAGCGACAGGCAGGATTGTCGAGTGGGCGCTGGAACTGTCAAGCTTTGGCCTCAAGTTTGAGAGCACTTCAACTATCCAAAGCAGAGCATTGGCAGAGTTCATAGCAGAATGGACGCCAACCCCAGATGAAGAAATTCCAGAGACGAGCATCCCCGTCAAAGAGGCAAGCAAAGAGTGGCTGATGTACTTTGATGGTGCTTTCTCGCTGCAAGGCGCCGGTGCGGGCGTGCTGCTCGTCGCGCCCACCGGAGAGCACCTCAAGTACGTAGTCCAGATGCACTTTCCCAAGGAGCAAGCAACCAACAATACTGCAGAGTATGAAGGATTGCTTGCCGGTCTTAGAATCGCAGCAGACCTTGGGATCAAGAAGCTCATTGTCAGGGGTGACTCACAGCTTGTCGTCCGCCAAGTGAACAAGAACTACCAGAGTCCATTGATGGAAGCATATGTTGATGAAGTGAGGAAGCTAGAAGAGCACTTTGACGGCCTACAGATGGAGCATATCCCAAGAGCTCAGAATGACATTGTTGATGGCTTGTCAAAGTGCGCCGCACTAAAGTTACCTGTGGAACCAGGGATCTTTGTGCTCAAGCTGACTCAACCATCCGTAACACCATCAACTGGACAAAGCAAGAAGAGGAAGTTGGTTTCTGGTGACTACTTTCCGGCAGAGCTCCCCAAAGCCGCCGCCAAGAGAGTCCCCAAGATCAACACCAAGGATGCTGAGGGGCAGTCTGCTCCGGCAAGCCTTATGGTTTGTTCCATTGAAGCAGACGCTCCCGACAAGTTTTGCTCTGGCAAGCTTGCCGGGGAACATCAAGCTTCGGCAGGGCCGCAAGTCCTTGCCATAGAAGCGGATGTTCCCGCAGCAGCAGATGTGCCTTTAGTCCTTGTTGTCGAGCCACAAGCTCCAGCATGGGCACAGCAGATTGTCCATTTCCTTCAGACAGGAGAACTTCCCGAAGAGCAAGAAGAAGCGGAAAGAGTAGCTCGGCAGTCAAGTATGTACCAGTTTGTCGATAGCATACTGTACAGAAGAAGACTCAACTGTGTGAAATTGAAGTGTATTTGCCGGGAAGATGGACAAAAGCTGTTGGCAGAGATACATGGAGGCATATGTGGCCACCACATTGGCGCAAGAGCACTTGCCGGAAAAGCTTTCCGGCAAGGTTTCTTTTGGCCGACAGCCCTCCAGGATGCAACTGCACAAGTAACCAAGTGTGAAGCGTGCCAGTTCCACTCCAAACAGATACACCAGCCACCTCAAGCTCTCCAGACGATCCCTTTATCCTGGCCATTTTCGGTCTGGGGGCTCGATCTCCTCGGCCCTTTCCCCCGAGCTGTCGGGGGCTTTGAGTACTTGTACGTCGCAATCGACAAGTTCACAAAGTGGCCGAAAGTGCAGCCAGTGAGGAAGGTGACAGCACAGTCAACAGTCAAGTTCTTCAGGTCAATTGTTTGCCGTTTCGGGATCCCTAACAGGATCATCACCGACAACGACACGCAATTCACGAGCCGCACCTTCATGCAGTACGTCCAAGACCTTGGCGCCAAGGTCTGCTTCACTTCTGTTGCTCATCCGAGAAGCAACGGTCAAGCAGAGAGGGCGAATGCTGAAGTGCTGCGCGGGCTCAAGACCAGAACTTTCGACAGGCTACGCAAGTGCGGAAGAAACTGGATCGAGGAGCTGCCGGTGGTTCTTTGGTCGATCAGAACGACGCCAAATCGAGCCACTGGCCAGACACCTTTCGCTCTAGTATATGGAGCAGAGGCAGTTCTCCCCATGGAACTCGTATACGGATCGCCTCGAGTGCTCGCTTATGATGAGCTTGAGCAAGAACAGCTGCGACAAGACGACACGCTGCTCCTTGAGGAAGATCGTCTTCAGGCTGCTGTACGAGCTGCTCGATACCAGCAAGCTTTGCGCCGCTACCATAGCCGCAAAGTTAAGGCCAGAATCTTCGAGGAAGGCGACCTTGTTCTTCGGCGCGTTCTGTCCGCCAAGAATTCCAACAAGTTGACACCGAAGTGGGAAGGCCCTTATCGGGTGAAACGAGTCACAAGGCCCGGCGCTGTCCGCCTTGAGACCGAAGATGGCATTCCGGTGAGCAACTCCTGGAACATAGAACATCTTCGTAAGTTTTTCCCGTAGGGCGCGGTTGCCAGAACCCCGTTCCGGCAACCACCTTTTGTACAAGTCTTGCCGCTGTTGCATGTAATCCTTTTTACAAAGCCGGGCGCAGATCCCGTGCATAAGTAAAACCCCATGTGCTCCGCACAGCTTGTCCATTTCATGCATTACTTTCTTTCTTGCATGCGTTATCTGATACTTTGTGCAGCACACACATCTGGTAAGCAGTAACGAGCCGAAGGGCTCCATATTATTATTTTCTCTTCTTTCTTCTTTTTCAACAAAGGAAAAGAGGGTTCCCTCGCACACATGTTTGCCGGGGGGGAAGGAGAAGATTATGGTATGGACCAGGCCTCGTTCAAGCAAAGTCTTGCCTTGCTGGGAAGCAAACGACAGAAAAGCTAAGTTGCCAAAGTTTGAGCAATCAATTTTTAAATTTTTTCGAGTTATCTTCCTCGAACGACCCTGCTTTGTATGGAAAACCTGTGCGCGGAGGAACCAACTCGTGGCTAGTTGCGCCCTTGCTTTGTTTCGAGTCCGCTCAACAACTTAAGTGTGCTGCATCTAGTCGCGACAAGGTTTCTTGTCGGAAGCAGCGCCGCCAGCAGGCTGCTGAAGTTCCGCACTCAGCGCTTGCGGCTCGGGCGCCTGCGCCGACAAGTTCCCTAGAAGCGTAGGGTAAAAACATACAAAGGAAGGAATCTAGTAGAGGAAATAACATAGCAATTGATAACAGAAATAAAGTTATATTACAAGATAACTTGTCGCAGCTCTAACAGAATGTTTTCATAACATGATTAGCAGCGACAAGGGAAAAGAAGAAACGGGCGGCCTAGTCTACGCGTCCGCCCTCGACCCTCTTGATCTCGCTCACCTTGTCCACAATGGGTGCGACAAGGGCCTTGAGTGCGTCCCGGTCGGCGTCTGGCGGCAAGGACTTGAGGACGTTGGTGAAGCTGAGGCCTGGATTCTGGAAGGCCACCTTCATCAGCACCTTCTGGAGAACCCCGGCGCAAATTTTGCGCGACTCGTCGACCAGCTGCTTTGGGATCCTCTCCCGGAGCCGCTGGAGGGCCGTCGCCACGCCCTTGAAGAACAAGCTGAGCTTGGCGCTGGGTTGGAGATTCTCGTCAGAAGGATAACCAAAGTCCTCCATCCCCAGTTGCGCCAGCTCCTCGTTGATGACTGCGGTAGTATTCACCAGATCCTCGGTCCAGTGCTCCACAGTATCTCTGAACGAGTTCTGGGTAACTTCAATGCTCTCCAGCAGTGCCACGTCAGCCTTGACCTTCTCCGACAAGGTCTTCTCCCGCTCCTTGGCGGCCTCCAGCGTCTGCGTCAGTGTGGCTAGCTTCAGCTCTAGGTCTGCATTGGAATCCTTGGCAGCGCTGAGCTCCTTGCCCCTCTCAGCGAGAAGACCTTGCAGCTCTCCATGGGCGGCAGCATCCTTCTCATGCTCACGCTTGAGCGCGGAAAGCTCCTCGCCACTCTTCCCAATGTTGGCCTCCAGCTGCGCCACCTTCTCCTCCAGCTCTTTCTTGGCGGCCTCTGCAATTGCCGCAGCATCCTTTGCTTCCTTGAGCGCCCCGCCAAGTGCATGCTCGCGCTCGGCGAGCTCCTCCTCGTAGCTGTCGAGGTTGGCCTTCCGCTGCACCAATTCACCTTCTCGCGCGGACTGCTTCTCGGCGGCCAGCCTTTGCTCCTCCTCAGCTTCGGCCTTCTCGAGAAGGAATGCCGTGCGCTCCTTGTCGAGTCGCTCCCGCTCCTGTGCCAGAGACCGGAGAGCTTCTTGATTTTGGCCCCGGAGCTCCTCCGTGCGCTTCTCCATGTCAACTCCCGCCTTTGCGACAAGCGCTTCCCGGGAAGCTAGCTTGGCTTGCCGGGCGCGGTAGGGTGACAGCAGCTTCCACAGCAGCTCCTCCTCCTCAGGCTCGCCACTGCTGCTGCTGGGCGCGTCGACCAACGATACGCCAGCAGAGGCGAGCACCTCCCCATCAAAAGTTTCCCCCTCGACCGGCGCCCTAGAGCTCGACGCCCAGGGTAGCTTGATGAAGATGCTGTCGCCGGCCTTCAAGTAGGCGTCGGGCTGGGGCTCCTCGGAGCCCGGCTCCGCAGAAGCGGCAGAGGGATCGGCAGTCAGTGCAGCGCCTGGCGCTCCTGCGGCCTCAGGGTCGTCAGTGCGATCGCCCGACCCCTCGCCGGCTTCTGCGGCGGCAGCCTTGGCGGCCTCCTCGCCGGGGGCCTCATCAGCACCGGTGCCTTCCTCGCCAGCGCCCTCTGTCTCCATTGGCTCAGCCGCAGATGGGTCTGAAGAACGAAGAAGGGAGAAAAATCAATCAAAAATCCAAGAGAAGAAAATCAGAAGAAGAAGAACTCAAGGGAAAGTTTTTGGACAAGTGGATTACCTGTGCCAAGATCTGCAGTTGTGGCCTCGGCTGCCGCAGGATCGACGGTGCTGCCCCTTGTCGGAGAGTTCTCCCTTGCCGGAGAGCGCTCCCTTACCGGGAACCCCTCCCTTGGCGGCGTAGTCGAAGCAGATGGCACTTCGGGACCAGCTTCCGGGCGCTCCTGATGTGGCTGATCTGCTCCTACACAAATCAAAAAACAAGATATCAACAAAGGAAAAAGCACTCAAGCGCGCCCGACAGCAGAAACCTAACTATGAACTTACGCTGGGGGCTGCGCTGGGGGCTGCTTTGAGGAGTGATTGCCGGGTCCGTCAAGGTGGCCTCAGACCCACCCCCTGCTGACACGGTGGGGTCATCTTCGATGACAATCACCGCGGCCTTGGCCCTCTTCGCCGCTCTCTGGGCCAGCGTCTTGAAAAGAAAGGAGTCCAGATTGAAGCAAGTCAGATACAAGATATAAATAGCAAGATTGAAGAACTACAAGAGCACCAAGGAAACTTACTCTTCTTCCTCCTCGTCGGAGCTGAGCGCGGAAAGATCGAAGTCCGGCCCTCCTACGGTGTGGCGAGGCGGAGGAGTAGGATCCCTTGCCTGCTTGGCGGGGGCGGTGGCGGTGGCCCGGGAAGATCCCGCTCCAGTTGCCGCTGCTGTCTGAGGCGCTCCCGCGGCAACATTGCTTGCCGCGGTAGAGCGTGTCGCACGGCTCGGCGGCTGTTGAGCCGGCTGCCGCCCCGCTGCGTCCCCGGCCCTGCGAAGGCGCCTTCTTGGCGGGGCCGGGGGCTCCGCCTGCGGCAAGTTTTCTGAAGGCTCGGGCTCCTCCTTGCCGGCCTCGCTCAGCTCGGCTTCGGAACCGGCAGGCTCCTCCTCGCCAATGAACTCCGCGCGCTCGGCAAGGTTTGCCGCTTCTGCCGCCTCCGCCTCCTCTACGGTGAACCCGAACACGCCCGCGGCAGCTGCGGCCGCAACCTCTTCCGCCCTTGTGGCGATGCGCTGCAGCTCCTCGTCGGTGGTGTCACGGGTGAGGCTCTTCTGCTTGTCAGCGTGGACCGGCACTTCTTCCAAGTTGTCGAAGAACACTTGCACGACGTCATCCGCAGGCTCTTGCCAAGTTGGAACGATTCCATGTGAATCGCACAACGGCATCATGGCGCGGATCCGGTCAAGCGAAGAATTATTGCATAATGGAACGACGCCCCTCGGCAGCGTGAATGGGTGTTGGGGGTCGCGTTTGAACAACTCCAGGAGCATTGCATCCAACTCCAAGACGGTGAAGTTGTAGTTGAGGCCCGGCCGCAGCCTCATGATGTCCGCCGAGTTCTTGAATTCCCAGGCGGGCCTCCCCCTCTCCTGCAGTGGGGCGATGCGGCGGCGGAGGAAATCTGCGCCTACAGCGCCTACAGTAAGCCCGGCAAGCCTGAGGCGAAGGATCCTAGTAATGGCGATCTTCAGCCTCTCGTCTTCCGGGGCCACGTTGCTCCAGTCATTGCCGCGCACTATTGGAGCTTGGCGCACGGCGGTGAAGGGATGCGGATTCTCCTCGACGATCCAGCACCACTCCGCTCTCCACTCATCCCACTTGCTGCGGAGCTCACCCTCCAAGCACGCCTCCTTCTTGCCGACTCTCGAGATCCAGGCGATCCCTCCGGCAAGCGGCTCTCCTCTCTCTACCCGAGGTATGAAGTAGTGGCGGAAAAGGGCAACATTGGGGTGGACTCCGACAAAGTTTTCGCACAAATGTGCGAAAACTGCCATGGTTAGAACGGCGTTGGGGGTGAAGTCAAGGAGGCGGAAGCCGTATGTGTTCATGATATCGCAGAAGAACTCCGAGAAGGGCGGGCAGAGCCTGCAATAGAAGAATAGCGCGAAGAATGGGTACCCGTTTGGAGCCAGCTCCGAAGCAGCGGCCGGGAGTACCCTCGTGCGCGAATGCGCACGCGTCTCCATCGCCCAAAAGAGGTAGAAGTACTCCCTCAGCTCCTGCACACCGAGCTGGGGGGAGAAGATCGCCCGCTCCTTCCGCAGCGCCGCGAGCCGCTGCACCTCAGCCGACTTCATGCCCTTTCCCTTGTCGGCTTTCGGAGCCATGGCGGAGGTGGTGGGGGAGGTCAACGGCGTTGGTGATGCTGGTGGCAATGGGGGGCGGAGCGCTGCTCTCTCGGCTTAGAGAAGAAGGGGGGGAGCGGCGGAGGTTCGTGAAGATGGAGTAGTAGCAACCAGCGAGGGGGAACGAACTACCCCTGTTTCCTCTGCTTATAAAGAGGGACGGGGCGGACGTTTTGCCCTTCTAAATAAAGAACCACCCACGATCTCTCCCACGACGCCGCAATTAACGCGTGCCGTTAGGGGAGAGCGCAGTGGATACGGAGCGAGATTCGGCGTGGCCCAGCCCGCGTGTGCCCATGCCCTGTCTTGGGCCTGGCCCAATAGCGCTCGGCATCGTGTTTGGCCCAGGCCCGGGGGCTCCTGTCGGTGTACTAGGATAGGGGTACCCTAGTGCCCCGAACTTGTGCACGGGCAGTTGCAGCACCCCGCGGCAAGGCTTGCCGGGAGAACGCCAAGATCCTCCATGGTTCCCTTGGAGCCATTCAAGAACAAAGTATTTAAGCTCAGGAGACAAGGCCCCGGCAAGAGGAGCTTGCCGGGAAGGCCAACCAAGGCGCTTCAAGGAACTTGCCGCGACGCGCCACGCGCTCCGGCAAGGCAACAAGGCCCCGGCAAGAGGAGCTTGCCGGGAAGACCAACCAAGGTACCTCGAAGCACGGTGAGCGACAAGCCTCCGGACCCTACAAGATAGCAGCAGTGGCAAGGCGCTTGCCGCGGCAGGCGGTCACTCTGTGCCCATTCTCTAGCTCATCCATCAACGTGTCGCTCTGGGGGCCTCTCCAGGCGCGCGTGGCAGGAGGCTGTGCAGCCAGCGGTGCGCAGAGGCATGCGAAGCTGACAAGATCGCCATCGTTGCGAACGGTGGCGCCCCTAACGGTCCCTTTCTGCACTGTTTGGGCGACTCAGACAGGCATTTAATGCCCTTGTCCCCTGCCGTCAGGGTTAGGTAGGGTGCACTGTACAAGTAACTATACCAACCACCTCACTTTTTACATTTGTACCCTTCTCTGCGTTGCAACCTGTCGGTGACCCCTTTAGCGTATAAAAGGAGGCCCATGCACAACGTAGAGGGGGGTTCGGAGGGTTCGATCCATTCATACGCCAGAAAAACACTACGCTCTCTCTAGAGCAAGAACACAAGATAATACAACCAGACAAGCAGCAGTAGGAGTATTATCTCTCCGGAGAGCTCCGAAGCTGGGTAAACCGCTCGTGTGCCTCGCCTCGATCTGCTATTCGGGCGATCTCCGCCCCCCCCCCCCCCGCCGAACCGAAAAGGGGCCCGGTCCGCCGGCCCCATAGGTGTTCGTGGATTAGTTTCCCCGACAACAGTAGAGTTGAACTATCTCTATAACCTAGTACAAATAATTTTACACTAGATTTGAACTAGCTCTATAACCTAGTACAAATAATTTTACACTAGTGTTGAACTAGCTCTACAAGCTAGTTCAAATAATTTTACACTAGAGTTGAACTAGCTCTATAACCTAGTACAAATAATTTTGCACTAGAGTTGAATTAGCTCAACAGACTAGGTCAAATAGTTTTACACTAGAGTTGAACTAGCTCTATAACCTAGTTCAAATAATTTTACACTAGAGTTGAACTAGCTCTATAACCTAGTACAAATAATTTTACACTAGAGTTGAACTTGTTCTACAGGCTAGTTCAAATAATTTTACACTAGAGTTGAACTAGCTCTATAACCTAGGACAAAGAATTTTACACTAGAGTTGAACTAGCTCTATAAACTAGTACAAAAAAATTTACACTTGATTTGAACTAGCTATATAGCGTAGTACAAATAATTTCACAAAAGAGTTGAACTAGTTGTATAACCTAGTACAACTAATTTTACACTAGAGTTGAACTAGCTCTATAACCTAGTATAAATAATTTTACACTACAGTTGAACTAGCTCTATAACCTAGTACAAATAATTTTACACTAGAGTTGAACTAGCTCTATAGGCTAGGTTAAATAATTTTACACTAGAGTTGAACTAGCTCTATAACCTAGTTCAAATAATTTTACACTAGAGTTGAATTAGCACTATAACCTAGTACAAATAATTTTACACCAGAGTTGAACTAGCTCTACAGGCTAGGTCAAATAATTTTGCACCAGTGTTGAATTATCTGAACAAGCTAGTTTAAATAATTTTACACTAGAGTTGAACTAGCTCTACAAGCTACTTCAAATAATTTTACACTAGAGTTGAAATAGCTCTATAGGCTAGTTCAAATAATTTTACACTAGAGTTTAACTAGCTCTATAACCTAGTACAAATACTTTTACACTAGAGTTGAACTAGCTCTACAAGCTAGTTCAAATAATTTTACACTAGAGTTGAACTAGCTCTACAGGCTAGTACAAATAATTTTACACTTGAGTTGAATTAGCTCTATGACCTAGTACAAATAATTTTACATTAGAGTTGAACTAGCTCTACAAACTGGTTCAAATAATTGTACATTAGAGTTGAACCAGCTCTACAGGCTAGTACAAATAGTTTTACACTAGTGCTAAACTAGCTCTATAAGCTAGTACAAAAAATTTTACGCTAGAGTTGAACTAGCTCTATAGGCTAAGTCAAATAATTTTACACTAGAGTTGAACTATCTCTATAACTTAGTACAAATAATTTTACACTAGATTTGAACCGCTCTATAACCTAGTACAAATAATTTTACACTAGTGTTGAGCTAGCTCTACAAGCTAGTTAAAATAATTTTACACTAGAGTTGAACTAGCTCTATAACCTAGTACAAATAATTTTGCACTAGAGTTAAACTAGCTCTACAGGCTAGGTCAAATAATTTTACACTAGAGTTGAAATAGCTCTATAACCTAGTTCAAATAATTTTGGACTAGAGTTGAACTAGCTCTACAGGCTAGGTCAAATAATTTTACACTAGAGTTGAACTAGCTCTATAACCTAGTTCAAATAATTTTACACTACAAATAATTTTACACTAGATTTGAACTAGCTCAATAACCTAGTATAAATTATTTTACACTAGTGTTGAACTAGCTCTACAAGCTAGTTCAAATAATT